>NC_091058.1:120985904-121285904 GCF_000393655.2 Nicotiana sylvestris | reverse complement strand
CGCTTTTTCGCATAATTTCAGCATACGGGGCTGAAGTAGCAAAGACAATCACGTAAAACTTCAGCATTCTAGTAGCAGAGCTTGAAGTTCAGCTCTAAAGCTGAAGTTTTTGTGTTGTAACTGGGAAACTTCAGCTCTAGAGCTGAAGTTGTTTTACCACCTATTAATATTACATACTAGAGCTGAAGTTTCCAGTTACAACACAAAAACTTCAGCTCTCTGTAACTGGGAACTTCAGCTCTAGAGCTGAAATTTTTCACTGTCCTACTTGGATTCAGAGCTGAAGTTTTTCACTGTCCTATTTGGATTCTTTTTCACTGTCCCCTGCATCATGTAAATCTGCTTTCTTTTATCGTTTCTTATCTGCTAAGTTTTATTTTGTATCTCCGCTTCTCGTGCATTGTGTTCTTTTGAAGTTTCCCCAGAAATATTTAGACTGATTGTGCCAATTAGAAAATGGTGTCTTTTGCTACTACGATGACTTTTTATAGACTTGCTGTCATTCCCTAGTCGTTTAATTGTACAACTCTTCCATTGTCACTTTTTTCCCACAACAGAAATCTCATCAAATTCGTTAACTTATACAAGTCCAACGACTTGAGTGGATTAATTGTTATCTACCCAAATGGAAGAGTCATTTGTCCCATCGTTATTTATAAATGTTAAAACATAACCTTGTTGTATTCTGGTGAGGTATTGAAGGGAAGGAGAAAGGGAGCTGAAGTTTTTTAAAAAGTGGATACAAGTTAAAAGTTTTAAAAAAAATGGGTATAGGTTAAATGAGGACGACCAAATAGGGCGCCCGTGCAATTTTTACGACGTAACTTCCCCTTCAATTAACAAGCCCAAATACCTTATAGTCTTTTATTTGGAATGGGCCGTGCCCCGTTAAACTTGCAATTCAGAAGCCCAAACAGCATTCCGGATTACGAATTCCTACACAAATCCCGAATGATTTCGGCCCTGCCGATCCCCAAGGGTAGGTCGATTTACTCCTTTCAATCGAGCTGCAACCACTTTCCGGCGATTTGCAGACGCTCCTCTAACCCTCTTTTCTACAGCAAACTCTTTCTCCGGCAAAATCAAACTGTAAGTTTCACTATCTGGGTCTCTAACTCCTTCCTTTTCTAGATTTCATACTTCTTCTTTCACTAGAAGATAAAAAGCCCTAATTTTTCTGTCAGTCATATTCACTGGTATCATTAGGTTTTGAGTTAATTAAAAACAAAACCCTATTTTGATGCCTATGCGAGATTCTTTAAACTATTGCATCTAATTTGCTCGCTTTAGTTAGTTATGTCTGTTAACAACAACAATAACCCTAACAAGAACATGGGAGGATCATCCTCCTTTGGCAATTCACCTCCTTCAAACCCAATTGCACACCTACAATCCCAATCACAACCCCAACAACAGATGCCCTCCGGGTTTCCCGGGTCATTTCAGTTATCTCAGCTCACTGCAGCTCATGCCCAAGCCATTGCTCAAGCACAGTCGAAAGTCCAAGCTCATGCTCAAGCTCAAGCACAAGCTGCCCATGCTCAATTCCAGGCTCAGTTACAAGCTCAGGGTCTGTCCCTTAACCAAGCCCATGCTCTTGGCAATTTTGGTTCTGCAAGTGCCTCCGCGAAACGCATGCCTCAGAAACCTCCGGTGCGCCCACCTGCATTCGCGGCTGCTAACACGATGTCCCCAATGAGAACTATGGAGCTTTCGTCTGCTGCGAGAAGGAAAAAGCAGAAGCTTCCCGAGAAGCACTTGCACGAGAAGGTGGCTGCGATTTTACCCGAATCTGCACTTTATACTCAGCTCCTTGAGTTTGAATCTCGGGTTGATTCTGCCTTAGCAAGAAAGAAAGTTGACATCCAGGAGGCTTTGAAGAATCCGCCTACTATTCAGAAGACGCTTCGTATATATGTATTCAATACTTTTGCTAATCAGATTCGTACTATTCCTAAGAAGCCGAATGCTGAACCGCCTTCGTGGACCCTTAAAATCGTAGGAAGGATTTTGGAGGAGGGAATGGATCCTGATCAAGCTGCCATGTTTCAGAAATCGAGCTCCATGTATCCAAAGTTTTCGACTTTCTTCAAAAGAGTCACCATTTCCTTGGACCAGAAACTGTATCCTGATAACCATATTATAATCTGGGATTCTGCGAGATCGCCTGCACCTCAGGATGGTTTCGAGGTCAAAAGAAAAGGAGAGCAAGAATTCACTGTTAATTTAAGACTAGAATTGAATTACATGCCTGAGAAATATAAACTTTCACCGGCTTTAACTGAAGTTCTTGGTATTGAGGTCGAGACTCGTGCAAGAATTATCTCTTCTATCTGGCATTATGTTAAGGCTCGAAAGTTGCAGAACCCTGACGATCCTTCTTACTTCAACTGTGATCCTCCTCTTCAGAAAGTGTTTGGGGAAGGAAAGGTTAAGTTCACTGCAGTCACACAAAAGATCACGCCCCATTTGTCTCCTCCACAACCCATACATTTGGAACACAGGATTAAACTTTCCGGAAATAATCCTGCTGGAACTGCGTGCTATGATGTATTGGTTGATGTGCCATTCCCTATCCAGAGGGAGCTGAATGCTCTGCTGGCCAATACGGAAAAGACCAAAGAGATTGAAGCTTGTGATGAAGCAATTTGTGGTGCCATAAGAAAGATCCATGAGCATCGGAGGAGAAGGGCTTTTTTTCTTGGCTTTAGTCAATCTCCTATTGAGTTTATTAATGCACTTCTAGAATCCCAGACCAAGGATCTGAAAGTTGTTGCTGGGGAGGCGAGTCGCAATGCTGAGAAAGAGCGACGGTCTCAGTTTTATAGCCAACCATGGTATTTAACTGCTACTAAATTTTACTTGCCATTACATTTTGGGTAAATTATATTCTTGAAGTGAAATTGCTTATTACCATCCGAAGTAGCTTAATATTTATAGTTTCAGTAATTTGGTAAAGTTACAACAATTCTCACCAAGATAAAAGTGTGTATAACATAAATAGATCCCCACAAATATTTATCTTCTTAATTGGCGTAAATTGACAGCTAGTAGAGTTTAGTTGCAATTACTTTGATCATTGTTACATGTGATTTTTTGACAGCTCATGTCTTTTTTGTTTTATTTCATTGCACTAACTCCGTTGTAGTTGCGTCCCTTTATTTTAAGAAAATTTTGTAACAAATGTTAACGAAAATTTTCTCGTACTTACTTCCGTTTAAGATATTGGCACAACACAAAAGGTTTATGGATGGATCACTTATAAAAGAAGTTAAAGATGCATTAAATTCTTAGTATCGCTCAAAATGAAACTTAGTACTGACTAAGCAAAGGAGGGTTTTCTCCAAGACAAGTTTAACCAAAAGGTACATTGTGTTTTTAAAACTAGGTAAGTGGTTGGTGTAATCATCAACTCTTTTATTCGAGATTTTGTGGACCTCATCACGATTGTTGGTAGCTTGTCTATAAGAGATATTTTTCCCTTATTAATGGTGCACTATTGTGCAATGTGATGTTTGGAGACATTAATGAGCATTATTTTTCATTGTCAGGGTTGAGGATGCTGTTATTCGCTACCTGAATCGCAAGCCAGCTTCTGATGCCCCTGGAAGCGGGTGAACTGAACTGTATTCTTCCCTAGTATCGGATTGTTTTTTGTGGAATTTGTGCAACATCCTAGCATTGTTTTCTCAAGAAGTTAAGAATGTAGGTTCTTGCAATATAGCGTGGGTTAGAGGGAAGAATCTTTGTGAAACAAGGAAAGACGTTGGCTGTTCAAGCGTCTTCCTGTGCTACAGATAGAAGTTCAGTGTTTGTAATTTTATTATTTTGGAAGAAAAAAGTTGTTGCTATGTGCAACAAAGCATGTAAAAGTGTAGGATATCTGGATGTTTTGAGATGTCTGATGATAGGAATTAGATTATTGTAGGACTTAGATGTTGGATGCTTTGGTATTCTGATGATGTAAAATTCTAGTATTCCAATTTCCAGCTTCCGATGTCACTGTATTTGTTGCTGCTCGTTTGTTATTCATCAGTCTCTTCTCCAGGAACACCTGACTTGATATTATTTGGGGTTGTTACTTAGATGTAAAAATGATATTTGATGTACTTAAGATATCTATTTCCAGTTAATCTTTCCGAGAGCTTTCGAAATGTTTCTAAAATCGACGTTTGACTATGCAAATTTTTCTGGACAAGTTTCCTTCGGTATTCTTTTCAAAAGAATTTGTGTTGAAAATTTATGAGAGGTGGAGTGGGAGAAAGTTATTTGGAGTTGAAAATTTTGAAGTTTCTAATCACTAACTATTTAAACAACAGACTTTATATTATGGATGTTGGAGTAAAATGAGTCCGACGGACTGGTACACATAAAAGACTCACATAGTCGAGTTAACTAGTTTGGAGTTGAAACTACTTGAATGATTTTAATTTAAGAAAATTTACAAAATTTTATGTCTTTGTAAGTCTCTAGATCTATAAATTGTGATGAAACTAATTAGTTTAATCTGACTTAGCTCGAATAATTAGCAAATTAATACTAGTATGCAATAGTTTAAAGAAATGAGTTTTATGGAGATAATAAGTGATAGTTAATCCTACTATTAGTTTGGGTTAAATAACAAATCCTTATAAAAGGCAAAAAAGGAACCACTTTTCTGTCGACTCGTAGGTTTATTTAGAAAAGAGGTAATAGAAGTCTGCAGACGCAGCTTTAATTGGCGGTAGGGCTAGAAGCAACAGGCGCGAAGCTTCAGTCGGACTGTGGAGACCTAATTGTTCGATTTTCTTAGCACAACAAAAGCATGTAATTTCTTCTTCCTTAGCTAGAACACAGCTTACCATTTATGATTTATCTGTTAAAATTCAAAATCGTTTAATACTTTTGGCTGTGAATTGTAATGTTGTATATAATAATAGGAGGCATTCGGTTAATCGTCCACCAACACCGGATACACGGGATGATCAAGAAAAGGAGCCTACCCTTAATGAAATTATCAACATTAAGGTCAATTTTATCAAAATTTTCTTTTGGACACATCGTTTGCAGTTTTCCAGCTCTATAATTTCTGAATATTTGGTGAATTGCTTGTTTAGTTGATTGAGAGTGGGGAAAAGGAACGTTTGAAGGAGCTTTTGAGGGAAAGGCTTGTGGAATCTGGGTGGAAGGATGAAATGAAAGCTCTTTGTAGGTAATGTCTCTCTCCGACATTGTGTCAAACACTTGGAAGGATAAAATGTTGTTAGGAGAATGTGTTACATAGCTACTTTTTCAATACATGAGTGTTTAATTTGAACGACACAGAGAAGATTAGATGAGTTTTATTTGTTTCGTAGCAAGTACATCCTTGCCCTTTGCTACGATGAAACCTCAATTGAAAGTTAAGCGCTTTTCTTAGTTTGCTGTCAAGTGAAATAACTGCCTATTTGACAATCTTGGTCTGTTTATTTTGCTGCCTATTTGACTATTTGACAATTGTGTACATCCATATCTTGCATCCTAGAGGGGCATGGTTTGATTCTTACCAGGCCTTTCTGTTCCGCTTTCCTCACCCCGGACCCTCTCCACCCCTGAAATGAAGGGGAAAAGATCCCAAATGGTGTTTGACAAGAATTTAAGGTAACTCAAGTCTTGAACAATGGAATTACTTACAAGTAGGGCGCTCCAACTGCCTCTTAACTCTTATAACTGATCGATTTCATCCTTTACACTTCGACTAATCCTTACCCATGGAAAATATAAGAAAAATACTATCTGCGCAGTCTTACACAGACCAACCATCCGCACACCGCCAACCCCCAACCCCAAAAAAAAGGACAAAAGAACTTTTTGCGCGTCCCTAGCTCTACCGGTGTCCACATCTCTCCCCAACTAGTCCTGATTCAACCAGTGAAAAGGAAAGGAAAGGAAAGGAAGAAACTCTATTATACTAAAAACCTCTCAAATCAGATCGCTACCTCTGATTATTTAAAGACTAATGAGCTTTTGTTTTGCAGTTCCAGAACCCCGACAAAAAAAATCACAAGATGGTTTTTCATTTAAGCAGACGCGCAGATTAAAAAGAACAAATTAATTGGAAAGAACAATGATTTCTAGAAATGACAGTCTTTCAGCATGTTGGTTAGTTGTAGTAATTACATAAATAGATTTGTGAAATGTTGATAGAAACAGTTGCAGTACAAGAATGATTGAACTTTGACACAAGCAGCAGTTTAGATTTTGAAAGGTAGGTTGGAGAGGGCAACTAGAAGAGGATGAGAAGGGATAGAGATGGAAGGGGGATGAGGGACCTAAAGCAAGTAAGAGAATTGAGATACATCACAGAAGAGGATGTATAAAAGAGGAGAAGAAGGGATTAGGGAGTTTGAAAGGAATTGTTAAAAGGTAAGGGGAGAGGTGAGGGTTGGGGTCTACTGGAGGTTAAACGATTGCAGAGTTGGTAGGTGAGGTTGTCAAATTAGGATGGGGAGGAGGGGGGCAGGGAGAGGGAGTAGCTGGGTATATGGGTGGGAAGGGGAGGAATGGTGGGGATGGGGATAGGGATAGGGTGGAGGAAACGAGCATGAAGAGAATAGGCAAAATAGGGCAGCAGCAAGCTTAGACTTGCTTAATTAGTACCGTAATTTTATTCTCCTTGAAGAATGGGAAAATACATACAATTTTATCCAAATTAACTACTTTAAGGTATGTTTTTCTTTAATTTTGTGGTATTTTGCGACCAAACTTAATTATTTGGTAATACTCTGTTTTATCTTTGAAATTTTCTAAGAACTATCAATTTTGAGGTGGTTGATTACTAATTACAGCCAACTTAGGGCACTTAATGTGGCAGAACTTGAGTGTAATACGTAGGGAACGTAGATTAGTTCAGTAACGAAAAGGTTTGTTTAGTTAGACGACATAAGAGAAGGGAGCTATGTGTAGCATTTGGAGGTACAGGGAAATTAAATGATTGATAAGAACCAAAAAATGTCTGTTTCTAGTTATCATTGATCTACGAGTTTTCCCTGTATTTTCTTTCATCACCTTGTTCAATATTAAGCCTTGATTGTAACAAGGTTGGGGTGGGGGTCTTCAAGAGCCAGTTTTATTTAAGTGGTTGAGGGTTATTGCACCTATTTCTCTCGCGCTTTCAGCTTTTAATATGCACTTAAATTGTTACTACCTCTGAAGGTACTTAAGAATACTATTCCAAGTTATTAGCTTATTTCTTTATCTTTTATGATCTTTGGGATGCTGGTCATGTGTTGTGTATATACAGCAAACGATTCTCAATTTGATGTGTAACCTTTGTCGCATTCATTCTCTCATCAATACTTTACTTTAGGGAATATGTCAAGAAGAAAGGACGGAACAATGTAACTGTCGACGACCTTGTACATGTGATTACCCCGAAAGGCAGAGGTAATGGTTCTGTCTTCTCTTTCACTTTTTCTCAGACACAACTCACACTTGAAGGAGGAATGGCTATAGCTTAAAATGTATTCCTTCTGATTATTTTTGTATCCTTTTAAGCAATAAAAGACATTGAAGTTGACATATTTCCTCGAGTACCGTTGGTTCATTTAAACATACGGCATTGGGAGATTAGATTTTCTGACCCGTCTCTTGTTCAGTTTCCCAGCTTCATGATTATTGGAATGTTTTAAATACTGCTTTTGCATTGCCTGCATTTGATAGAATATATGCATTGGCGTTAACTTTGTTAAAAAATTTCTGCTGCTTATTGAATTGCAGCTTCAATTCCTGATTCCATCAAAGCTGAGCTGCTACAGAGAATTCGTACATTTCTTGTTTCAGCCACTCTTTGATTCAACAGCTTCATATGCATGAAGAAGGTAGCAGTAAAGGTGAATATGTGGCATTATGTTTTGACTCATTCATCTTGGGGCGTTCCTGGTCTAGATTATGACAACTGTGGAGGAAGTAGGAGCCATATGAGAAGATGTGTCATTGGCAGTTTGATTGTTCCAAGTTCAACCACTGCATCGCCTCTCACCTTTTAGTGTCTAAATTATTTGCTTTCTGACTGGTGCTGGTCTTTAAGAGTAGTTTTATTGCATTACCTGCGCAGCACAAACCCCCCATCTTTTTTCTCTTTTTTATTGTTGTATACTGGGGGTTGGTAAGAGCCAGTTGGATGTATGTTTTCTCTGGCTTTGTGTTAATTCTTACAAGAATAAAGATTTGGGTTCTCCATCTTAGTTTGCCTGTGTCTTGCGTCTGACCTCTGCAACCCCCTCAAGCGCCAAAGCATTGAGAGGTTTTAACATCCTGTAGGCCATGTCTAGGTAACAGGCAATTGATTGCTCCCTCTAATCCAATCATGTGGCTGAATTTGACTCGGGCATGTTTTTTAATAAACGCTTGCGAAAAAACTGACATGGAATTTCAGTGGGTATAAAAGGCGTGCTATTAACGTTGAAATGAGAAATTTAAAGGTTAAAATGTATCATTCTCTTAGGATGTGATTAGGTAGGAAATAGTATTACATAAAATAGAACATAACACTATTTTTATACTAAAGTGGTTTCTGTGCATCATCTGCGGTGGTAGTCGGGCATAACAGTTTCAATCCCTCGCCAACCTGATCCATCATTATTTCCTTTGATTAACGAGTTCTATCAGGGCTTCAATTACTCGGATCTGTGTTTCTGTGATAAATCAAAGGAGTGACGTCTTTGCTATGATCTTACTCCAGTTGTGGTCTGTAATTTGAAAGATAGTTCTAAAATAAGGATATACTTTGCTGGCACAGTTTCACCATTCAATTCAATACTCTTGTAACCTAAGAATTTGGTGGACAAGCCCACTGCAGGCAGAGTCGAAATGCAGATGTGAAATGACATTCAATATTGACCCATTACACGGCCATCATTACTTTTCAAGTTCATTGCAAATTTGCAAGATTACAAGACTAAATTTGGGAAGCTTCTATTCAAGCATCTCCAGAGAAAATCACACACTTAATTGGCTAAATTAGCCAACCCTAACCTCTCTCAGCCAGACTTAAATACCAAAGCTTGCGCTTTGGAAATTGGCGGAAAACACGTTCCAGACATAGTGAAAAGTGCCACAAAACAACATCATTCACATAGACTACCAGAGTTTATTTATGCTAATTAGTCCACGAACGCTGGCGCTTAGACACCAGATTTTTCACAGAGATCCAGCAAGTCCAAAGTCTGCAAAACAAATCAGGTGTTAGGCATCGTGACTCTCAACTCTTGCCATAGTACTTACATAAGGACTCAAAACTACGAAATAGGTTCTCATCTTACCTCGGGCACAGAGAGCTCAAGACGGAATTTGGGTCCATCATAATGATGCAAAACTGGTCTAAAAGCATCTTCCTCCAAAGGCTTACCTAGTTTCCTAACACGGATCCTCACCTAAATGTGAAGTACAGAAAACTCAAAATTAAAATAAATACTTCAAGAACCTAGAGGAAAATGAGCAGTAACTCATTACTTTACCTGAGCAGGGAACCTTGACTCTCCTTTACACTTTTTATCTTCCCAAGCAGTTGGATCAATGTTGGAACCTCCAAAACTTGCTGCCTGTCAAGAAAAATAGTAACAGAGATTGTTATAGTGGAGATTCATTGTGCTGCGGTTGACGCATGAACAAATACTCAAATTTGAATGATTGATACTTGTTCTGACATCTTTGTTTATTGCATAAAGCAACTAAGGCAGACCCTTTAGAGAGGCTATCTTGAAAAATGAAAAAGGAAGCTAGTAGTGCTCATCTTCAACAATTTATAGTACTTGGAACTAATTTTGACAAGGACGAGGCCGGTGAGTTAATACTCGGTGCAAAAGTAGTAGTATGAGGCTCTCACCAGTATAAGTGTGTGGCAACGCCTCAAACCCTAACCTTTGGAGATAACAAAGTCCTAACACTACAATTAACAGAAAAAAGAACTACAAAAGAATAGTTTTTCTCTGCTCTATGAAGAAAATTCTTATAATATCCACAGCAGCCATATGCATGTCCGAGGATGCTTTGGTTTTGCAATATCCTATGGGCTTTGACCACCCTTTAGTTATAAAGATGTGAACAGGCAGATGTTTTCATGTTTTCATGTTTTCAGAGCACACCGGCAAAAACAATTTTAGTTGGACAAACCTCAAAGGTGCCATACAACTGGTGAGTAGTGTAATTGTAGAGGAACAAGGGTAACCCTGGTGTTATTGCCCGCACAGAATCTCTGTACCTTGGAGGTAGACCTGCAAAAGAATGATTGGAGTTGAGATATGATAAAAATGAATATAATTCCAGCACCATATATTTATCAATGACTTCAACTTTCTTGTATTGGCACAAATTAATAGTATATAGTTTTAGGTTCTATAAAACAAGGATCTCAACTTTTTTCCCTCTCTCACAAGTGATTCAAACTCTCATCAGCCACAAACGGTGAAATGTTGCAGCAGCTAAAATGCACCTCTTTTTAGTTAAATCCATCTACCCATCCACCCAGGCTTTCACCTCCCGTGGTGGTGGTTGGGGCATTGACCCCTGCCTCGTATATTAATACTATTAACAAAAAGTTCAAAGGAGGGCGACATGAATCTAACCTCCAATGTTGGTTTAACTAGTCAACCAAGAAAAGGACATTCATTCTCTTAAAATGTGGTGTTACTTCATTATTTCAGTCACGCTGTTGATCAAACAGGTGAGCTTCAACATGCAGCTAAGATGTTTATAACCTAATGTATACATTACATAAATTCCACACTGTTTTATGCCAAACAAACACGTCTACTTAGTTGAAAGATTATTAAAAGCTAGACAGGAAAAATACCAAACAGCTGGCGCTTTAAGTCTTCCTGCATCGTGTCATTGTTGCAAACAAATATATACCCTCCAAGAACCTCATTCCTAGGTAGTGTCTCAGCAGCAGGCAAAGTCTTAAACCTTTTTTCAACAGCATTATTCCCATTGGTACTCTCACTATTGTTGATATTGCATTGTTCATTCATGGGGTTGCTGTTGAGCTTGCTAAAAGACATATTTCCCAAGTTGACATTGGGTTTCGGATAAACTGAATCGATGTTATAAACGGCATTCCTAACGGAACTCTTAGTCATAATTTCAGTCATCATGCTATCCAAATTTAACATGTTAAAGTTAAGGCTTTCACACTTGTTATACTCCTGATAACCAAGATAATCCCTGGGGCTAATTTCAGCTGATCCCTTCGAAAAGTCAAGGTTATTCCTCCGCTCACCCTTGGACTTTATCTGCTCCGCCAATTTTATAGCAGCCGTTGTCCATTTATGATCTTCCGACACTTTTGATTGGCCTCGAAGCTCATCCCCAAATTGCCAATAGCTGTGCATATTCTCCATGTTGCAGTTTGACTACTAAATTATACAGCTCGAGAATCTGCATAACACACATTTTAGCGGAGCCAAAAATCAGATGAAAAGCACAAATAAGTGAGTCCGTCATAAAATTTCA
Organism: Nicotiana sylvestris; assembly: GCF_000393655.2. Lineage (NCBI taxonomy): Eukaryota > Viridiplantae > Streptophyta > Magnoliopsida > Solanales > Solanaceae > Nicotiana > Nicotiana sylvestris. The sequence continues at coordinate 121,274,435 of NC_091058.1, read as the reverse complement.
CCCTATATTCTGGATATCACAGCAAAAGGCGTTAAAAGCAAAGCACTTCATAGTATAAGATACTACAGCTTTTACTGAACAAATACTACTTGAATTACAGTATGGATCAGCTAATAGTGACAACACAACAGTCAGCTTCAAAGTGTCAATATGGGGTGATTAGGAAGTTGGGAACAATAACCATAACAAGAAAAACTTAAAAATTTATGGTAAGTTTGTCAATAACAGCTTCTTAGGAGAAAAGTGAAAAAACTTAACCAAAGTTTTTAGCAACCAGTACAGAAAATAGTTGAAATCCAAATAAGAAACAATACTAAGTGTGATGAAATAAAGCCCAAACATGATCAGGTAGATAATTTAAGCAATATTGACCCAATGAATAAGAGATAAGATCATCAAATTGGAAATGCAGCAATATGCTGCTTAGTTTAAACTAACATAGAAGCAGCCAAGCATGTCAATAAATTTATTTAGCTAAAAATATGAAGAGCTTACTTGAAATTTGATCACCCAAAATATTCTTCAATCACAATAACCCTAGAATTTGGTATCCATAGCTAAAACATAAAGCTGCAAAGCAAATAAAAGTGAGAAGCTAGTACCAGTACCAGTACCAGGTATTTTGAAACTTTACTTTACACCTAATACTTTAAGCTGGCAACACTTTATGTAACTTTAAATTACATTTCTGACATTAGATATTATTTCAAATTTTAAGGTGGAGCCTGTATGAATTGAATGATTAAGTCACGCGCTTTATGTGACGTGTGTTGTCAGTTTCAGTTGCTCGACGATCACTGGGTGGTAAAAGTAGTAATGCACGCGCTACCTGTGCGAATGTGTATGGATTTATAAGTGTGGTCAGACATCGGTGTCGATTTGAACAGAAAATGTAATTTAAAGGGCTGTCGGTTGAACAAGAAACACGGGCCACCAATCCCGTACTTGCTTTTGGGCCAGTTAAAGTTGTTACCTGACCCGACTGGAAATAGCCCAAATGCCACAGCCCTGGTCTGATCCATACAACCAGATATACATGATATCATTATCTGGAGAAGGGAGTTCGGATGAGCTTCATTCCGCCTCTAGCTCCATCCCTATCGCTCAATATTAAGAAAGAGTTTGTGAAAAGTTTGCAAATTGCACCATTATTAAGGTAATAACCTAGTGACCGGTAGATAATAATTTTAATTATAATGTTAAGAGCTTGACCCTCACATCCACGTTGAATATTTGCCTTTAAAATAAAATATCAGAATACATGCAAATTGCAACTATATTTAAATTTAGTTTGAATTCTGATTCTTGTGCAGCAATTTTCAGACAAATCCCAATGTGCGGAGTGTTATACAATTCTGACAAAACCCACGCTGTATAGGACACCAGAATTAGAGTTTGGCTATGGTGTTTACGAAGTTTGGGGCCTCCATTTATTTTAAATAGCCATTATTAGAGATCGTGATTTTGCAAACTGCTTAATATATAATTTGATTTATGTCTGATTATTAGTTTTCTTTATCATTCTTGTACAGTAAGTAATATACTTCTTTAGTTCTTCGTTGGTGCGATCTTTTACTTACGTTAAAAATTTCACACTGAACCACAATATGAAAATATATTAATGCATAATTAACAGTGATATATTCTGAGATTTGATACAAATTACTTTTTTTTTGGTCGTCAATACAAATTACATTATACTCTTAAAGTAATAAAAGATACTTTGCATGCTATAAACATTTCTTTTCTAATTACATCGCAAGACATTAATAATGTTGGAATTATTAAAAACCCTTTTAAAATATTATTTTCTATAGCTACCTTTTAGTTTTTATAGCAAAATATGTATTTATGGTCACTTCCTACTGTTAAGTGACCATACACTGATTTTTAAAGCACCCAATTTCGAAGGGTCATCTTTCGATTTGCAAATCACTCAAGAGGAACCTGTATTTGCAGGTTCATCAGCAACCATTGAAGCCGAAAGAAGAACAAAAATACGCAATGACCCTAATACGCCTATATGTATTCGAATCCATATACATTGATTTTTAGTTTTTCCAGTAGTTTTCTCTTCTTGTATTTAGATGTATTCGATAAGACATACACTGATTTTTATTTTGTACGGTAATTTTTACTGTTGTATTTAGATGTATTTATATATATTTGAGTTCCTACAACACTATTCATCAATTAGTTATGCATTCAATCTAACTGTATTAATCTGTATTTTAAACCTAACTATATCCATATGTATTTAAAACAACAATACAGTGGAATAAAGTAAAATACTTTCAATACAAATAGAAAATTAATGAATACAACCAATCAAATATACTCAATAAAGCAGTAATACCATGTATTAGGAATAAATAAAATATTGTGAATACAAAAATAAACTTGAATACATTGAACACAATTGTTTGATACAACAGGATACAAGAATAAGATTTATTATGAAATATGCAGGCAGTAGGTTACTATTACAAGTTGTATCCGGCATAAATACATATGTACTCATATACAGAAAATTGAATTTCAAAATATTTCTATAGATACTTGTATCAATTCCGAACAGAACCTCGAACAATGTCAGAAAAAAAAAGAAAAAAAACTCGAACTGTATCAGAAAAAAAAGGACTGAAACTCTAAAGAATGCTCTGTCTTTTGGTGTTTAGCGTCTGATAAGCTTTCTCATTAATTGGATTGATAATGTTGTGTGTTATAATTGATATAGGTGAGTTATATTAGGAGTGTATCCCGTTAAATTAGCAGCTTTTCGTTATTAAACAACTTGAGAAACCTATTATTACGTTGTATTCATGAATATATGGTATGAATACATGTGAATATAATGGCTGACAGCTGGACTGCCCTATTTTTTAGCCGATATTTTCTACTGTATTCATAAATACAGTAGCTCAAATACATCAAATACATTACCATAACAACTGAAAGGTAGCTACGGAAAGTAATTATGTATATGGTAGCTATAGGAAGTTAATAGCCACTAAACAATAGTCATTTCTGAAAATTCCTCTTATAAATATGGGCTAATTTCATATGATCCCAATGTATCTATTCGTAATAGTATAGGCCCACATTTTGTTTCAGTAAGTTCTTTTATTTCGTAGCATAGCCGGGTAAATGTTATTTAGTTATTGAGATGTGTATAAATAGAAAGGGGGCCCGAATTGTAAAGAGAGATTCATTTTTCATCAATCAATAATATCTGGGGCCTTCTTCCCTCTCTCAAAGCACTAATATAGCCCTAAATTTCCTTCATCAAATTCACACAATTGTTGATTGTTAACATGGTATAAGATCATAGATCTGTGTTCATTCGTGTTGCGCTTCTGATCAATTTTACCCTCGTTAAACTTCACCGAAGTTTGCAAAGTTCAATAGTATCCATCGATTTGCTGATTATTCCGGTTGATCTCTTCTAAATACGGTAGATTTCTCTCTTTTATTGCAATTATCTGTTGGTTTAAGACTGTTAGAAGTGACAATACATAAGAATTAAGGTCTAGTATTGTTGGTTGTAATTATTTCTCCAGTAAAGGCATTTGCACCAAATATCGTGCCCTTACATCCTATAACAAAATGAGGTGGTGGAAAGAAAATACAAACTTCTCTTGAAAACTACTAAGGCTCTTCTATTCTGATCCCACCTTCCCATCCAATTATGGGGAGATTATATTCTTACTGCTACATACTTGATCAATAGGTTCCCCTCTACTTTACTTCTTAGCAAAAGTCCTTATGAAATACTGTTTGGAACTGTGCATGTCTATTCTCATCTCAAGGCCTTTTATCACGACCCTAAACCTAGACCCGGTCGTGATGGCTCTTCTTGCGAAGACAAGGACACCCAACACATACCCCAAATTAATTAACAGATATAAAGAGTCATAATCAAATCATTAATAAAGATAAATCCCAAAATATAGTGAAATATATCAACCGCGTAAACAAAACACAGCCCGACATCGGGGTGTCACCAGTCATGAGCATCTAACATAAGTTTAGGAATACGAAAAATGGACTACACAGTCTATTACAAAATCCAGTACAAGGGAAAGAAATAATGATAAGAGGGAGAAACACTGGGCTGCGAACGCCTTGCAGCTATCTAGTGGACTCCGAAAATCTGCTGGAAGCTATCAACCCTCACTAGCAGGACCTGAAGCTCCTGAATCTGCACACAGGGTGCAGGGAGTAAAGTGAGTACTCCAACTCAGTGAGTAATAACAATAAATGAAGACTGAGCGATAAGAAATCACGTAAAAACACAACAACATGCTATAAAGAGGTAGAGTAAAACCAGTAAAGTGCAATAAAACAGTGAAATCTCATAAAACACCTTAATTTAGTATAAGTTTTTTTAAAATACCTTTTTAACAGTTAGACAAGTAAATAAAAGGCAGCTAGAAAAGATAAACACATAAAATTCGCCCCTCGGGCACAATGTCAATAGAATCAGCCCCTCGGGCTATAACATGGAACAATACCAGCCCCTCGGGCTATATCTCATATCACAATGGGTACCCACACTCACTGAGGTGTACAAACTCTGGGAGGGGCCCCTTACGGCCCAAGCGCAATATCACGCCATCTCGTGGCATAATCAAAAAGCTCTCAGCGTCATATCAAGCCACCTCGTGGCGTATAACTCAGGCCCTCAGCCTTACTCAGTCAAAAATCTTTAAAAGCCACTCGGGCATAGTAAAACATAATGCTCAGGCCAAAATATCATTTAAAGTATTAAAACAGAGTAAGCATGGCTGAGTTATGAAAGCAGTATAATATAGCATGACTGAGTACGGATATAAAATCAAAACAGTGAAAAAATAGCAGTAAAAATCCCCAAGGGTCCAAATAATTGGCACGAGGCCCAAATATGGCATTCAGCCCAAAACGTGACGATAACAAATAGTTTTCAATCAAATACGTGGTAAAACAGTCATTCGGGATGGACTAAGTTACAATCCCAATGGTGCACGACCCCACGCTCGTCATCTAGCGTGTACGTCACCTCAACATAGCATAACGATATGAAATCCGGGGTTTCATACCGTGAGGACAACATTTACAATCATTACTCACCTCAATCCGGTCCAAACCCTAGCTCACGATGCCTTTGACCCTCGAATCGGCCTCCGGATGCTCCAAATCTAACAAAAATCAGTACATAACCATCAAAATATGCTAAGGGAACGAAGCCCACTTAAAAGTAATCAAAATACCATGCAAATTCCGAAATTAACCGAACCCGACCCCCGGGACCACGTCTCGAAATTCGATAAATCTTACATCATTAGATTCCTTATCTCCCCACGAGTTCATACTTATTAAAAGTACTAAAATTCGATCACAAATGGCCCCTTAAATCCTTGCTCGAAGGTCTCTAAATTCTCAAGCCTTAGTTTCCCGATTTTTAACCCTAAATTTCCATAATTACAGCTCTAATCCATGAAATAATACCATAGAAACGAGTTTTAAGTTCAACAATCTTACCTTAATGAAGTTCCCTTGAACTCATTCTTCAAAATCTCCCAAAAAACTCCAAAACCGACTAAAAATGGTGAAAAAATTTCTCAAATTCGCGAAGGAAATCTTTTATACCTTCTAGCCTAGGCTTTTCGCACCTGCAGTCCAGTACTCGCTCCTGCGGTCCCAAGCGCCACTTCTGTGGTCATCACTTAAGCCTTCAATTTTCGCATCTGCAATGCACAACCCGCACCTGCGCCATCACAGGTGCGGTTCCTTAACCGTTTCTACGGTTCTTGCCTTCCTTGGCTCCTTCTGATTTTGCGACTGGTCTTCCACATCTGTGGGGGTCGCACTTGCGGCCTTTCAACCGCAGATGCGGTTATGATAGCAGTCCGAAAACTTCAGCTGTTATTTCCAAATTCCTATCTTTCTGCCAACCATCCGAAATCACCCTGAGGCCCCCGGGACCTCAACCAAAAGCACAAACAAGTCATATACTAACATCTAAACTTATACCAATCTTCAAAACACCTCAAACAACATCGAATCAACCAAAACACATCAGATTCAAGCCTAAGGTTCTCAAAATCTTCCAAATTACGCTTTTGATAAAAAAGTCTATCAAACCACGTCCGAATGACCTAAAATTTTGCACACATATCCCAAATGACACAATAGACCTACTGCAACTCCCGGAATTCCATTCTGGCCCCTATATCAAAATCTCACCTATCAACCGGAAAACGCCAAAATCCCATTTTCGCCAATTCAAGCCTAAATCTACTACGGACCTCCAAAACATATTCCGATCACGCTCCTAAGTCCCAAGTCACCTCCTGAAGCTATCCGAGCCATCAGAACTCACATTCGAGCCCCTTTATACATCAGTCAACATCTGGCTGACTTTTCCAACTTAAGCTTACTTAAAAAAGACTAAGTGTCTCACACCTTAACAAAACCTTTCCGAACTCGAGCCAACCAACCCGATAATACATAATACCGATAAATAAAGTAATAAGAAGTAGAAATGGGAGAAATGGAGCGGTAACTCACGAAACGACCGGCCGGGTCATTACATCCTCCCCCTCTTAAACAAACGTTCGTCCTCGAACTGGTCAAGAAACATACCTGAAGCCTCAAATAGGTGAGGATATCTGCTCCACATCTCCCGCTCGATCTCTTAGGTAGCCTCCTCCACGGGGCGACCTCTTCACTGTACTTTCACTGAAACTATATTCTTTGATCTCAACTTTCGAACCTAACGCTCCAAAATAGCCACTGGCTCCACATCATAAGTCAAATCACCATCTAACTGAACCGTGCTGAAATCTAGAACATGAGACGGATCCCCAATATACTTCCGGAGCAGAGAAACATGATATACCGGATGCACACTTGACAAGCTGGGTGGCAAAGCAAGCTCATAAGTCACCTCCCCAATCCTCCGAAGTACCTTAAAAGGCCCAATGAACCGAGGACTCAATTTACCTTTCTTCCCAAATATCATAACACCCTTCATAGGTGAAACCTTCAACAGAACCTTCTCATCAACCATGTAGTACACATCCCGAACCTTCCTATCAGTATAACTCTTTTGTCTCGACTGCGCTGTACGAAGCCTCTCCTGAATCACCTCCATCTTGTCTAAAGCATCATGCACCAAGTCTGTCCTCAATAGCCTAGCCTCACCCGGCTCAAACCAACCAACTGGAGATCTACACCGCCTCCCATACAAAGCCTCATATAGAGCCATCTGAATACTTGACTGGTAGCTGTTATTATAAGCAAACTCTGCGAGCGGCAGAAACTGATTTCATGACCCTCCAAAATCAATTACACAAGCACACAACATGTCCTCCAATATCTGAATAGTGCGCTCAGACTGCCCGTCTGTCTGAGGGTGAAAAGCTGTGCTCAACTCAATCTGAGTACCCAACTCTCGCTGCACAGACCTCCAAAACTGTGAAGTAAACTGAGTGCCCCTATCTAAAATGATAGAAACTGGGACACCATGCAAACGAACAATCTCCCGGATATAGATCTCTGCCAACCGCTCCAAAGAATAGGTAGTATACACAGAAATAAAGTGTGTGGACTTGGTCAGCCAATCCACAATCACCTTGTATGCGGCGAAATCAGAGGGTCTAATTTCTTGCTATTTAAGTCACTTCAGAAGAACACCTCGAGACCTCGAAGACGCAAAGTTGTGATCGAGTTCCCTCCCTCGGAGCTCGTCGAGGCCCGACCTAAAGAGAATACTGATCGAGGCTAGAGTAAAATGGGGAATTCCCAAGGCACGCGACTAAGTCTGACAAAACCGGCCTGTCCGAAACCTGTATCAAGATGTCACATCTAGCTGTCCCATCTCCATACCTTTACAATTAATGCATTTTGTATTATGTTGGATTTCCCCTCCTATATAAAGGGGATCCTCATCACTTTGTAAAAGGATGCGGTTGCTCCAACTATTCTACACAAGATCAATAACTACTCTCTCTCTTTTCTCTCTAACTTATTCGCTCGAGATTTTCACTTTCATTTATTGCTTTCACATTTGTTCTTCATTCATTGCTCTCCATAGGCCATAAAGAGCTTCTAACGATTATATTCTAACTATTAGCCCTCCCCCGGTTATCCCTGATAGCTCGAGCCCGAGCCCGAGCCCAAGTATCGACCTCGAGACCCCTTACCGATCAGTCCGACGGTCGAATAGCTAACCCCTCGGTTTGACTATAACTCTACTTTAGCTCGCATTTCATTTTTATCTTCACAGATCTAGCATCAACTGCTTAAACAACTAGCATAAAAATAGATCACGTACTTTTAGAGTTCTATCAACAAATTTAATTGTCATTACCATTCTCACGGTAAACACACCCAAATAGCATCGAACTTCTTCAAAGTTCAAAGGAGCCCAACTACAAAGTCCATGGTGATCCGCTCCACAGTTCGGAAAACGGTTGGAGCTTGAAAACCACGGAGAAAACGGTGTGGTTGTTCCAGTTGTTGGCGCACCACCACAGAACCCCCAATAACGCACCTAGACCAATTCCAACAACACGGGTTTGCAAGACGCATAGCAGGTCGATGAAACCTCACACATCGATAGGAGCAAACAACATAGCGACCAACAGGAAGCCCAAAAAATCCCAGCTCGGGAGGTATAAGAAGTTAGTCTTCATGTCATTTTTGAAATGTTGCAGGTACAACAGTTGGCTATCGCTCATCTGCAAAGCCACCCGAAGACTCCCAGCACAGTAGCACCAGAAACTACTCCCTCGACCAAACAAGTATCGGAGAGATCGAGCAACAACGGATCGGTAGCCGATCCTGCCATCGTAAAAATGCTGGAGGACCTCACTAAAAGGATCGAATCGGGCTAAAAAATGATAGCAGCCAATGATAAGAAGGTCGAGACCTGCAACTCCAGGGTCGACCAGATCTCGGGCACATCCCCGGTCCTGAGAGGTGCAGATTTGAAGAAGTTTGTGAAACGGCCGTTCCCAGAGGAAGCGGCTCCGAAACCTATTTCATAGAAGTTCAGAAAGCAGAATTCCCGAAATACAATGGGAACTCAGATCCCAACGAATGCGTCACTGCCTATACATGCGTAGTAAAGGGCAACGACATAAAAGACGACAGGAGTGAGTCCGTCTTACTGAAAAAGTTTGAAGAAACGCTCTCAAAGGGGGCCATGATGTGGTATCACAACCTAGCTCCCAACTCTGTAGATTCATTTTCCATGCTAACAGTCTCCTTCATAAAGGCACATGCCGGCACCACCAAAGTAGCAACAAGGAAGTCCGACGTATTCAAGATTAAGCAAAGGAAGAATGAAATGCTGCGAGAAGTCGTATCTCGCTTCCAAATGGAACGAATAGAACTACCCCCAATCTCCGACGACTGGGCGGTGCAGGCCTTCACTCAAGGCCTAAATGAACGAAGCTCAGTGGCCTCGATGCAGCTGAAAGAGAATCTGATCGAGTATCTCGCCGTAATCTAGTCGGACGTTCACAACCGGTACCAGTCAAAGATCAGGGTCGAGGATGACCATTTCGGAGCACCCTCGGGCTCAGTATATCCAAGAAGACTCCTGGCGAAGGAGTCAAAATCGAACAAAGAGAGGTATCAGCCATACCCCAATGATAAGAGGAATGCCCCGAAATGCAATCCGTCTCGCAACGATCGGTTGGTAAACCGAGGATAGAATTCTCAGGGACTCATCAATAGAGGCGGATTTTACAGGGACACAGGGCCAACGAGGATGCCTCGCCTATCATAATACAACTTCAACATCGATGTACCGAACATCGTGTTCACCATCAGCAAAATTAGGGACACCGAATGGCCCAAGCCTATTCAGTCGGATCCTTCCCAGAGGAATCACAACTTAGTATGTGCACTTCATAATACGCACGGCCATAAGACCAAAGATTGCCACCAGCTCCGAAAGGAAATAGCCAAGCTACTCAATAAAATTCACCGCCGAGAATTTTTTAGCGATCGGGCTAAAATCTAGTTCCGAGAAAGAGAGGAGGCCAAGAAGAACGAAGCAAACGAGCCATGACACTTATCCACATGATATTTGAGGGGTGTCGACACTCCCTAGAAACCCGCGATGAGGAGGACAAAAATATCCATCACTAGAGAAAAACGAACCCTGGGGATACGTACCTGAGTATGCCCTCACATTTGGCGAAGAAGACTCCGAAACCTCGCCCTAACCTCATAGCAACGCACTGGTAACCTCTTCTTCCGTTCATTCATTTCGAATAAAACATGTGCTCGTGAATCCAGGTAGCTCAACCAACATTATTAGGTCGAGAGTAATAGAGCAGCTCAGACTGCTAGACCAAATTGTGCCCGCCTCTCGAGTCCCTAACCGATTCAACATGGCGATCGAAAAAACAAAAAGAGAGACCACTCTCCCAGTCAGCATGGTTGGCGTGGCCCAAAATGTCAAATTCCATGTCATTAAAGAAGACATGAAATACTACGCCTTATCCGGGCGACCAAGGACACACTACATGAGAACAACACCATCCACCCTCCACCAAATGATGAAATTTCCAACAGAGGATGGGGTTAAAACCATCTACGGGGAACAACGCACGGCAAGGGAAGCGATCGCGGTACGTAACGTAGCGCCGGCACCAATATCTCAACTCTCGAAAGAGTCAAAGGATAATCAAACTATGTCTTCGGCTAAGCCCGATTAAAAATAGCGGAGGACCGTACCGAGTCCTCGCTCTAAACAATAGGGACACATAAGACCTCGAAACATCGCCGGCGCATACCACGATAAGGTAAGACCACCTCCCTTTTTCATTATTTTACACTAACCCATATGTAGGCACCCAGTCAAGGCGGTCAAAAGTGCTAACCCAACCCGAAGGCCTCAAGGCCTTAACGGCATCCGTTGCACTCTTTTCCTTCGGCCGAGCTTTTCTTTGGAGTACGAGATACTTTGGCGAAAGACATTCTTTGATTGTTTAGCATAAGTACATGTTGTTTTGTTTTCGTGAGCCCGGCTTATGCAGACACGGTTCATTTGACCGTTTGGCCCGGTACATCATTTCCTATTGGAACCTTGTTTGTTGTTCCCTGGTTCTTCTGAGTAGATAACCTCTCAAGGGGGTGCCCTCAAGTGTTCAGGGTTGATTGTAAAAGAAGCCTTGTAAGCTTGTTGGATCCATAAGACCCCGAGCGGGCAGACTCGGTCTAGTAAGACCTATTTAAGGTAGCAACCAAACTGGAAGACCTCAAGCAAGGCATGAATCATACTTGTACCAAGTATCAACAAAACTGTAAGACCTCAAGCAAGGCATGAATCATACTTGTACCAAGTATCAACAAAACTATAAGACCTCAAGCAAGGCATGAATCATGCTTATACCAAGTATCAACAACACTGTAAGACCTCAAAAGGCATGAAAATTTTGTAAGACCTTACTACAGGCATAAACTCAATCCTAAAGTTTAGGCTATATGTTGCATTTGTAAGACTCCCAAAAGGGCATACCCTCGATGTAGACGCCTAAACTACTATACTCAGGATCAAAATTTGAAAGCTTGAGGGTCAAAGTGAGCTTGAGTCGTAACCCGATTCGGAGACTGGATCCAAAATAGTTAACTATACATGCCTAAGGGCAAAGCATAAGAGCTATCGTCGCCAACTTCATGAGCCTCAGGGCCACACACATAAAAGGTCGCTTCGACCCAAGGCGTAAGAGTCGTTATCGCCAGCCCACACAAATACAGAACTTGAGGGTCAATTGTGCTTGAGTCGAAACCCGACTCGGAGACTGAACCCAAAATAAATAAAATACAAATGCCCAAGGGCAAGGCGTAAGAGCCATTGTCGCCCGCCCATGCAGACACAAAAGCTTGAGGGTCGAATGAGCTCAAGTCGAAGCCCGACTCGGAGACTAAACCCAAAATAGTTGAGCAAAAGCATAAGAGCTCTAATGCCAGCTTATACTAAAGGCCGCATCGACCTAACGCGTAAGAGCCCCAAGGCCTACCTAATGAGCCCCGGAGCCGTATCACGAATCTAAGGATTCTCACCAACTCTGAAACCAATCCACCTGGTCAGAAGTGAAGTAGAAAGGGGTACATAAGAAATAAAGCTTCAAGATTTCTTTTATTCACATACATGAAAAAGTGCATTCTCTATCTACAAATACGCTCTGAAAATATCACATACAAGATGGCAAAGTCTACACTCCGCCCCTGAGGGATAAGGCCTACCAGCTTCATCTTCAATCTCCTCACCGTCGGACAGAAGTGACCGAGCATCACGCTCATCTGCCCTCGCTCGCGCCAACTCTTCCGAGAGAACAAAACTCTTGACACCGATCTCCTCGAGAACCTTCCTTCAGGATCTGCAACGAGCATATTCTTTGACCCTCTCTTCACGATCGAGGACCATCTTCAACTCAGTTTGGGCATTGGTAGCATCCTTCAAATAAATCGCCATCTCCTGATCAGCCTTAGCCCGGCTCAGTAGCTTCGGCCCGAGCATCAACGATCTCAGCCCTGACCTTCGAAAGTTCGGATTCGAGCTTCGTGATCATATCCGCTTGAATTGAAGCATTATCATGAGCTAAGAAGAGTTGGACCTTGAAGGCAGGAACTTTAGCCAAGGCGACTTTCTCCTCTGAAGCTTAAACCTGCACCTGAGCTCTTAGCTCGACGCATTCATTCCTGATTCGGTCGGCTTCACCCCTGAGGTGTTCCAGGGCCTCCGTCTTTTTCTGTAGCTGGGATACGCAAAGAATTAACTTGATAAGTTAAAAAGCAAAATGCATACCCGCCCGAGAAGGGAAGTTACCTACTCTATCAAATAGCTCTCGTAATTCGAGCTCCGGTACGCCTCATATTGCTAGTGTATCAACTCAACTTCCTTCTCATTGCAAAGGAGCAAAACAGACCTACCCTCATCCAGAGCTTTTCGGAGCCTAGCCCCATGACGGAGTAGCTCGGACCTAAGCATGTCAAAGGCTTGCAAAAGAAAAACTCGAAAAGGAAGGGAAGATGCGAGATTCAAAAGGCCTATGTCAAAGCTCACCGTAATGTGAAATCGGCGGACTTCCTTGAAGGCCGAGCATACCCTGTTAATCTAGTCCCCTCGACCTTGGAAGAATCAACCCCGGTCGAAGCACGATCACTTGGAGGAGCCACCTCTCCAGAACTGGAAACTTTGGGTGCAGCAGGCTCGGGCGATGTTTCTTCCTCAAAGACTCGGCCCCGTTTTGCCCTGCTGTGAGCGCCATCTCACTTTGCTCTGCAAATGCATATCCCATTTATCATTGTCGTCCTTTAGTTAGGAAGCTGGCAACCCCTCCCTCTTTCCGGAGGTGCACAACCTCGCCCTTGGAGACCTTCTGATACTACGATGGCAAAATTAATACATAAAAAGGGGAAAATGTTTTCCAAATGTATGTGGGATCGGGAAAAATCAATACACACACATACCATGATGTTTTGCTTCCCCTCTGCCCCAGGATACAGCTCGCCACTTGCACTCATCACAAGTCGAATGGGCCGCCAGCTTTCGGACCCAAATGGGCAGATCAGGAACTTCGCCCGGCACCCATGAAATTGCTGCAGAGAAGGGAGAAACACGATTAATAAACTAGCTTCCGCCATGAGCAAATTTGAGAAAGCACGAGACGCTCCACTCACGTGTATAATTCCATTCCTCGGGGAATGGCATAAGTTCCACGAGGATAACGTCAATCGTCCAGACCCGGACGAACCGACTAATCCACTCTCGATCTCCATCTTCCTCGTCATCAATAACAAAGGGCATGGACGAGCGACACCGCAAGGTTAGCAGACCTCGATAATGAAAGGGCCGGTACAGCCTGACAAGATGACTGAGTGTGAATTCAAGCCCTGTCTTCTCCACAAAGAACCTCATCATAAGCACTATTCACCAAAACGACGGATGTATCTACGCCAAAGTAACCCGATACTTTAAACAGAAATCGAGCACGTCCCTATCAAGGGGGCCTAGTGCAAAAGGGTACCAGTATACATTCAGGAATCCATCGGCAAGGTCCGTGATACCCTTATCCGGGGGAAGCACCTGTAACGCTACCCTCTCGCCCCATCTGCAGTCTCTTCTTACCAACTCAAGGTGCTCCTCTCTTATCAAAGACATAGTCTTCAAGGTAAACTCCCGTGGATCCTAAGCGCTGGGAGTGGAACTCTCCCCTCTCTGCCGGGCAGACCCTGAAGTAGCAGTTATGACTTTGGCGGGACTAGTAAACTGAAGCTGGAACCTACACAAACACTTTGGTGCTAAGGTAACGAAGGACCTGACGCCGAAACAGAAGGATAGCTATCTAAAATAGTGGGATCTCCCAAGGAGTGGGAGCAACTCCATATATATGTGGGGAAACAGCAACGGTTCCCCTACCCAAGTTAGGCTCCAAAAGGCCAACAACATTATCTCCAGTCCCGAGGTGGTTCCTGACCTCGAGGACCTCCATTAAAGAGAAGTTAGGCTTTAAAAGGCCAGCAACATCATCTCCAGTCCTGAGGTGGTACCCGACCTCGAGGACCTTCATTGAAAGGAAGTCAGGCTTTAAAAGGCTAACAACATCATCTCCAGTTCCGAGGTGATATCTGACCTCAAGGGCTCTTCTCAAGAAGAAAAGTAAGAACTTCCCTCAAGACATCGCCTAAATATGGGAAAGCCTCATTGGGAACATATCTACAACGCCTTAAGATATTATCTACACCAAGTTCAAAGCAAATCTCCAAGGTGCCCAAAGCTGGTCCTTACTCAGATACCGCTTTCAAAAATTCCAAGGATCGAGGTACTATTCCCATGTAACTCAAGGGCCTTGACGGCCCGAGTCTATCGGACGAATTCAGGCTTGGTCCGAGGAACAACGGTGGGCTTGGGGAGGAGCCATGATTATTAACCGAAGACTGGAAAGAATACTCACACCCGAGTTCGATACTAACGATCGTCGATAGAGGCATACATTCGGAATCCCTGTAGATGCACGAGAATATGGCAAATATCAAAGGCAGAAGCAAGAAAATATCTTTATATTCATAAAACTTTTCTTACAACGGTCCTCGAGGGGTTCTTACATATGGTTACAAAAGCCCGCAAGGGGTCCTTACACAGAACAAAGAAGAAAAGGGGTGCACACCCATAATAAAAGCCTAAGGGCCTAGTCTACCCTTGAAGGTTCATCTCCGGTAGTAGCATCTCCGAGCGCCACCTCCTCGAACTCACATCCTCGAAGGCAATTCCTTCGATCGCCACCTCCCCTAGGTTCCCAGCTCGATCCCATGGAATAACTTCGCCGAGGGAGAAGATGAAGAAGAGGAAAAGGGGAGGATGCAGAAGAGGCAGAAAAAAGAGACATAACCCGCTGAAGCCAAAGGTTGAAGATTCGGCAGGCCCCAACCTCAATAGCAGGTTGTGCCATCTTATCCCTTGGCAGAAAAAACCCAAGGGATGAAGTGCCATACCAGGCCAGGGTAGGAGAGTGAGCAGCAGTGTATAGTTCGAATACTCTCCCGAGCAACGGTGTAGAGTCCAAACGCCCTTTTATATCGGAGGATGCCAGTCGCCCCCGTATCATCATCTCGAACCAATAAGGGCAACAGTAGCAGGCATAACAATAACAACAACAACAACAACGACAAGACGGTATGATCTTGCTCGACAAGGGGAAGCTCAGGCAGAAGGCCGCCACACAGCCAATGGGAATGCTGCCAAATAAACTTAAGTCCGTGAACTACAAACATGGAGATCAACAATAAAGAAAGAGGGAGAGAAGAAAGGGACGAATGAATGGAGGAAGGCACTTGGAATAGGGAGATAACGCCAGAATACCCCCATTTATAGGGGGCGAAAATGACACGGCCATCAATGCCTTTGGAAAACTGACCGGCAGGTAAAATTAATACGTTCTCGAAGATCTGAATCGATGATGGTACTGTCACTTTGGAGAACGGGAATCGACAGCGCATTGAATGGCGTCGAAAAGACAAGTCCATGGGATGTCCCAGTTATCGTGAAAACTCACGCGACAGGTTACGTCATCAGCATGACGTCGTCACGGGAAGCCCGAGGAGTCGGGTATCAGAATCATTTCCCATCGCTTCGTTCTGGGAAACGCGAAGACTATCTATATGCAGCGAAATCAGAGGGTCCAATTTCTTGCTATTTAAGTCACTTCAGAAGAACACCTCGAGACCTCGAGGACGCGAAGCTGTGACCCAGTTCCCTCCATCGGAGCTCATAGATGCCCAACCTAAAGAGAATACTGATCGAGGCTAGAGTAAAATGGGGAATTCCCAAGGCATGCGGCTAAGTCTGACAAAGACGGCCTGTCCGGAACCTGTATCAAGATGTCACGTCTAGCCGTCCCATCTCCATACCTTTACAATTAATGCATTTTGTATTATGTTGGATTTCCCCTCCTATATAAAGGGGATCCTCATCACTTTGTAAAAGGATGCGGTTGCTCCAACTATTCTACACAAGATCAATAACTACACTCTCTCTTTTCTCTCTAACTTACTCGCTCGAGATTATCACTTTCATTTATTGTTTTCATAATTGTTCTTCATTCATTGCTCTCCATAGGCCATAAAGAGACTCTAACGATTATATTGTAACTGTTAGCCCTCCCCCGGTTATCCCCGATATCTCGAGCCCGAGCCCAAGCATCGACCTCGAGACCCCTCATCGGTCAGTCCGAGGCCCGAATAGCTAACCCCTCAGTTTGACTATAACTCTACTTTAGCTCGCATTTTATTTTTATCTTCACATATCTAGCATCGACTGCTTAAACAACAAGCATAAAAATAGATCATGTACTTTTAGAGTCCTATCAACAAATTTAATTGTCATTACCATACTCACAGTAAACATACCCAAATAGCATCGAACTTCTTCAAAGTCCGAGGGAGCCCAACTACAAAGTCCATAGTGATCTGCTCCCACTTCCACTCTAGAATATTCATCAGTTGAAGCAAGCCACCCAGTCTCTGATGCTCATATTTCACCTGCTGACAATTGAGACACCGAGCTACAAATCCCACAATGTCTTTCTTCATTCTCCTCCACCAATAATGTTGCCTCAAATCCTGATACATCTTCGCGACACCCGGATGAATAGAATACCGCGAGCTATGGGCCTCCTCCAGAATCAACTCCCAAAGCCCATCTACATTGGGCACACATATCCGGCCCTGCATCCTCAACACCCCATTATCACCAATGGTCATATCTCTGACATCATCGTGCTGAACTCTATCCTTAAGGACAAGCAAATGAGGATCATCATACTGGCGCTCTCTGATGCGATCATATAAAGAAGACCGAAAAATCACACAAGCCAATACCCGACTGGGCTTCGAAATATCTCACCTCACAAACCGATTAGCCAAGGCCTGAACATCAACTACAAGAGGTCTCTCTCCAACTGGAATATATGCCAAACTCCCCATACTCGCCGCCTTCTAGCTCAAAGCATCGGCCACTACATTGGCCTTCCCCGGATGGTACAAAATAGTAATATCATAATCCTTTAGCAACTCCAACCATCTCCGCTGCCTCAAATTGAGATCCTTCTACTTGAACAAGTGCTGGAGGCTGCGATGATCAGTAAACACCTCACAAGACACACCATACAAGTAATGTCTCCAAATCTTCAACGCGTGAACAATGGCAGCCAACTCCAAATCATGAACATGGTAGTTCTTCTCATGGGGCTCAACTGACGAGAAGCATAAGCAATAACCCTATCATCCTGCATCAAAACACACCCAATACCAACTCTCGAAGCATCACAATACACAGTATAAAAACCTAAAATTGATGGCAATACCAACACTAGAGTTGTGGTCAAGGTAGTCTTGAGCTTCTGAAAGTTCTCTTCACATTCATCCGACCACACAAATGGAGCGCCCTTCTCAGTCAACTTGGTCAAGAGCGATGCAATAAATGAAAATCCCTAAACAAACCGGCGGTAATACCCCGCCAAGCCAAGAAAACTATGAATCTCAGTGACTGAGGATGGTCTGGGCCAACTCTGAACCGCCTCTATTTTCTTTGAATCAACTTGAATACCCTCGCTGGACACCATGTGCCCCAAGAAAGCCATTGAACTAAGCCAAAACTCACACTTGGAGAATTTTGCATAAAGCTTCTCCTCCCTCAATCTCTGCAACACAACTCTTATGCTCCGCGTGCTCCTCCTGACTACGCGAATACGCCAGAATATCATCAATGAAAACTATGATAAACGAGTCGAGATAAGGCCGGAACACGCTATTCATCAAATGCATGAACGCTGCTGGGGCATTGGTCAGCCCAAAAGACATCACCAAGAACCCATAATGACCATATCGGGTCCTGAAAGCCGTTTTAAGAATATCCGAGTCCTTGATCTTCAACTAGTGATAACCTAAACGGAGATCAATCTCAGAGAACACCCCTGCTCCCTGAAGCTGGTCAAACAAATTATCAATGCGAGGCAAAGGATACTTGTTCTGAATTGTTACTTTGTTCAATTGCCTATAGTCAATACACATCCTCATAGTGCCATCCTTCTTCTTCACAAATAGAACCGGCACACCCCAAGGCGACACACTAGACCGAATGAACCCCTTATTAAGGAGTTTCTAAAGCTGCTCCTTTAACTCCTTCAACTCCGCTGGTGCCATACGATACAGTGGAATATAAATGGGCTGAGTGTCCAGTACCAGATCAATACCAAAATTAATATCCCTGTCCGACGGCATGCCTGGCAGGTCTGTAGGAAACACGTCGGAAAATCCCTCACAACTAGAACATAATCAATACCAGAAGTCTTTACACTAACATTCCTTACCAATGCTAAGTATGAAAGACAACCATTCCCAACCATACGCTGGGCTTTCAAGAAAGAAATCACCCTACTGAGAACATAATCGGTCGAACCTCGCCACTCAATCCGTGGCACACCCGGCATAGCCAAAGTCACTGTTTTAGTGTGACAATCTAATATAGCACGACATGGAGATAGCCAATCCATGCCTAATATAACATCAAAATCCACCATACATAACAATAAAAGATCCACTCGGGTCTCCAGACCCCCAATAGTCACCACACACTACCGGTACACACGGTCTACAACAACAGTATCGACCACTAGAGTAGATACACGAACAGATGAAACAAGAGACTCATAGGGCATATCCAAATAACGAGCAAACTATGATGACACATAAGAATACCTGTGATTATAGCATCTGAAGCAATAACATCGGGTCTAGTTGGAAGGGTATAGAAACGGGCCTGACCACCACCTGATCGACCTCCCCCTCTAGGGTGACCCTTAGCTGACTGGCCTCCATCCCTAGATGATTGGGTGGGTATTGGTGAAGTAACTGGTGCCAAAGCCGATGGTTGACTTCTTTGTTGAGATGAACCTGCAAGATGATGAGGACACAGCCTCCACATATGACCCATCTCTCCACACTCATAGCAACTCCCGGGTGCTGGAGATGGGGACTGAAGGGAGCCCTCAGCACCGAAATGACTAGCAGATGCACCTGGCATAGAAGAACCCTGAACTGATGGAGAACGGGACAAACTCTAAGCTGGAAGGGCACTAAGTAATGACTGGCCCTGATGAGAACTGTGAGAACCATGACCCGATAACGCCCCACAATAACCTAGGCGAGCTGGCTGAGCATGCCTGAATGGACGACCTCTACCGTGCTGAAACTGACCTCTCAAAGAAGCACCACCATAACTACCAGATCCCCGAGGCCTCTTGGCCTCCCTCTCATCTCTCTCCTGGCGACAAACTGACTCAATCTCACAAGCAATATCTACAACCTCCTCAAAAGTAGCACAAGACACCCTCTCTCTGGTCATGAGAAACAAAACTGATATGTGAGGTCATCAACAAACCTCTTAATCCTCTCTCTTTGTAGGAACCAACCAAACAGCATGACGAGCTAACTCCGAGAACCTCATCTCATACTGCATCACAGTCATCTCTTTCTAACATAACCACTCGAACTGCCTGCCCAGCTCCTCTCTGCGAGACTGTGGCACATACTTCTCCAAAAAGAGAATAAAGAACTGCTTCCTGGTAAGGGGTGTTGCACCAATAGGCCTACACCTATCATAAGCCTCCCATCAAGTAAAGGCAGCTCCAAAAAACTGAAAAGTAGTGAAAGCGACCCCGCTAGTCTCCAGAATACCCGTTGTGCGAAGAATCCTCTGACACTTTTTCAAGAAACCTTGGGCATCCTCGCCCTCTGCACCACTGAAATTCGGAGGCTGAAGTCTACCAACCTTTCCAACATGCGTTGCTCGTCCTCTGGCATGGCAGGAGCTACATAGTCTTGAGCAGCTACAACCGGCTGGGCTGGATGTGCCCCCGGTGTCTGAAGTCCCTGCACGACCTTCTCAGGTGTGCGAGCGGCAGGAGTCTGGTTACCTCCCCCGACCTGAGAAGTAGTTGCGGCTGTAATAACTGAAACTGCCTAAGCTAGGCCAGTGCATACTGATATAATCTGAGCGAAGGCCTCATGAAGACCCAAAATCACAATGGGCATAGTTGGTGCCTGAGCTGGTGCTGTTAGAGCGTCCACAGCTGGGACCTGATCCTGAACTGGGGCGACTGGTGAATCTGCAGGTGCTGCCCTAGCTGTTGTACGAGCAAGAATTTCAAGAATATAAAAGTTTTTCCTAAAGGTTCTGTAGCCTCTCGAGGATAAATACATATGTCTCGGTACCAATCCGCGAGACTATATTAAACCTGCTCATGACTCGTGAGACCTATGTAACCTAGGCTCTTATACCAACTTGTCACGACCCTAAACCCAGACCCGGTTATGATGGCGCCTTTCGTGAAGATAAGGCTAGCTGACACATACCCCAGATTAATTAACAGATAGAAAGAGTCATAATCAAATCATTAATAAAGATAAATCCCAAAATATAGTGAAATATATCAACTGCATAAACAAAACACAGCCCGACATCGGGTTGCCACCAATGAGCATCTAACATAAGTTTAGGAATACGAAAAAGGGACTATATAGTCTATTACAAAATCTAGTACAGGGGGAAGAAATAATGATAAGAGGGAGAAACACTAGGCTACGAACGCCGAGCAGCTACCTAGCGGACTCCGAAAATCTGCTGGAAGCTATCAACCCTCGCTAGCAGGACCTGAAGCTCCTGAATCTGCACACAGGGTGCAGGGAGTAAAGTGAGTACTCCAACTTAGTGAGTAATAACAATAAATGAAGACTGGGCGATAAGAAATCACATAAAAACACAATAACATGCTATAAAGAGGCAGAGTAAAACTAGTGAAGTGCAATAAAACAGTGAAATCTCATAAAACACCTTAGTTCAGTATAAGTTTCTTTAAAACACCTTTTTAACAGTTAGACAGGTAAATGAAAGGCAGCTAGAAAAGATAAACACATAAAATCCGTCCCTCGGGCACAATGTCAACAGAATCAGCCCCTCAAGCAATAACATGGAACAATACCAGCCCCTCGGGCTATATCTCATATCACAATAGGTACCCACACTTATTGGGGGTGTACAGACTCCGAGAGGGGTCCCTTACAGCCCAAACGCAATATCAAGCCATCTCGTGGCATAATCAATAGGTTCTCAGCCTCATATCAAGCCACCTCGTGGCGTATAACTCAGACCCTCGGCCCTACTCAGTCAGAAATCTTTAAAATCCACTCGGGTACAATAAAACATGATGCTCAACCCAAAATATCATTTAAAGTATTAAAACAGAGTAAGCATGGCTGAGTTATGAAAGCAGTATAATATAGCATGACTGAGTACGGATATAAAATCAAAACAGTGAGGAAATAGTAGTAAAAATTCCCTAAGGGTCCAAATAGTTGGCATGAGGCTCAAATATGGCATTCAGCCCAAAACGTGATGATAGCGAACAGTTTCAATCAAATACGCGGTAAAACAGTTATTCGGGGTGGACTAAGTCACAATCCCCAATGGTGCACGACCCCACGCTCATCATCTAGCATGTATGTCACCTCAACATAGCACAATGATGTGAAATCCGGGATTTCATACCCTCAGGACAACATTTACAATCATTACTCACCTCAATCTGGTCCAAACCCTAGCTCGCGATGCCTTTTCCCCTCAAATCGGCCTCCAGATGCTCCAAATCTAACCAAAATCAGTACATAACCATCAAAATATGCTAAGGGAACGAAGCCCACTCAAAGTAATCAAAATACCATGCAAATCCCGAAATTAACCGAACCCGACCCCCGGGCCCACGTCTTTAAATTTGATAAATTTTACATCATTAGATTCCTTATCTCCCCACGAATTTATACATATTAACAACAACAACAACAATAACCCAGTAAAATCCCATAAGTGGGGTTTGGGGAGGGTAGTGTGTACGCAGACCTTACTCCTACCCCGAAGGGGTAAAGAGGTTGTTTCCGAAAGACTCTCGACTCAAGATAATAAAAAGACAAAAGGAGAGAATATTAGATTCACCACGGAGATCATAGGAAAAAAGGAACATAAAATGCAGAAGAAAAATGCAAAGCAAAAACGATGGCTAGTAAATGGATCCTGTGTCGAAAATAGAAAATAGTAAGGCACGACATTTCCCCTAGCTATCTTAGGCAAAACTCCACCGGACTAGGCTCACAAAGGTACAAAGTAATGCAAGACTCAACTACCTCCTAGCCTACAACCGTAATACTCGACCTTCACAACTTCCTATCAAGTGTAAGGTCCTCAGAAATCTGAAGCCTCGCCATATCTTGCCTGATCACCTCTCCCCAATACTTCTTAGGCCGCCCTCTACCTCTTCTCGTGCCTTCCACAACCAGCCGCTCACACATCCTTACTAGAGCATCTGGACTTCTCCTCTATACATGCCTGAACCATCTAAGCCTCGATTCCCGCATCTTGTCATCAATGGGAGCCATGTGCACCTTCTCCCGGATATCATCATTCCTAATATTGTCCATCCTAGTGTGCCCGCACATCCACCTCAACATCCTCATTTCTGCTACTTTCATCTTTTGGATATGTGATTTCTTGACAGGCCAACACTCAGCCCCATACATCATAGCTAATCTAACCACCGCTTTATAGAACTTACCTTTGAGTATCGTTGGCACTCTCTTGTCATACAAGACTCCAGATTCTAACCTCCACTTCATCCATCCTACCCCAATACGGTGTGTGACATCCTCGTCGATCTCCCATCCCCCATGGATAACCGAACCAAGGTACTTGAAGCTGCCTCTACTTGGGATAACCTGTGACTCAAGCCTCACATCCACGTCACTTCCCCCGGCCCAGCGCTGAACTTACACTCAAGGTATTCTGTCTTCATTCTACTTAGCTTGAAACCCTTAGACTCAAGAATATGCCTCCAAACTTCCAATCTCTCGCTAACACTGGCTTGTGAGTCATCAATCAGAGTTCATACATATTAAAAGTACTAAAATCCAATCACAAATGACCCTTCAAATCCTTGCTCGAAGGTCTCCAAATTCTCAAGCCCTAGTTTCCCAAATTTTAACCCTAAATTTCCATAATTACAGCTCTAATCCGTGAAATAATATCATAGAAATGAGTTTTAGGTTCAACAATTTTACCTCAATGAAGTTTCTTAAACTCCTTCTTCAAAATCTCCCAAAAAGCTCCAAAATCGACTTAAAATGGTGAAGAAATAACTCAAATTCGCAAAGGAAATCTTTTATACCTTCTGGCCTAGGCTTTTCACACCTACGGTCCATTACTCGCTCCTGCACAACCACTTCTGCGGTCCCAAGCGCCGCTTCTGCGGTCATCACTTAAGCCTTCAATTTTCGCATCTGCGATGCACAACCCGCACCTGCTCCATCGCAGGTGCGGTTCCTTAATCGCTTCTGCGGTTCCTGCCTTCCTTGGCTCCTTCCGCTTTTGCGGCTGGTCTTCCGATCTGCGGGGGTCGCACCTGCGGCCTTTCAACTGTAGATGCGGTTATGACAGCAGTCCTAAAACTTCAACTGTCATTTCCAAATTCCTATCTTTCTGCCAACTATCAGAAATCATCCTGAGGCCCCCTAGACCTCAACCAAAAGCACAAACAAGTCATATACTACCATCCAAACTTATACAAATCTTCAAAACACCTCAAACAACATCGAATCAACCAAAACACATCGGATTCAAGCCTAAGGTTCTCAAAATCTTCCAAATTATGCTTTTGATAAAAAAGTCTATCAAACCACGTCCAAATGACCTGAAATTTTACACACACATTCCAAATGACACAACGGACCTACTTCAACTCTCGAAATTCCATTCTAACCCCTATATCAAAATCTCACCTATCAACCGGAAAACGCCAAAATTCCACTTTCGCCAATTCAAGCCTAAATCTACTACGGACCTCCAAAACACATTTCGATCACGCTCCTAAGTCCCAAATCACCTCCCGAATCTATCTGAACAATCGGAACTCACATCCGAACCCCTTTTTATATTATATATCCGGTTGACTTTTCCAACTTAAGCTTACTCAAAAGAGACTAAGTGTCTCACACCTTACCAAAACCTTTCCGAACCCGAGCCAACCAACCCGATCACACATAGTATCGATAAATAAAGAAATAAGAAGCAGAAATGGGGGAAACGAAGTGGTAACTCATGAAACGACCGGCCGGGTTGTTATATATTTGGTTGCTTCTGTTACTCTATTGATACCAAGCCTCGTAAGAATAAGTTTCTTCTCAGCTCTTTTTCTTATGTCTTTGTGGGTTATCCCTTGAGTTCTAGTGCGCCGTTCAGCAGTTTGAGGCCATGAGCATCTTCACTTTGGGTATTATGACTCCTACGCATGGTCAGAATTGAAATTTAGGAAGTTTGGAGTCGATTTAGAAAAAGAATTCTCATTTCAGAAGCTTTAAGTTGGAAAAATCGACTAAGGTTGGATTTTTGAGTAAACGACTTCGGAATTGGGATTAAAGGTTCCAGCAGGTTCGTATGATGATTTTAGACTAGGGCGTATATCCGGATCGGGTTTTGGATGACCAGCAAGTGTTTCAGCGCCTATTGTGGAAGTTGGCATTTTGGAAGAAATTCATAAATTTGGGTTGAAGTGCATTGCAATATTATCGATGTTCGTTTGAGATTCCGAGTCCAGGAATAGCTCCGTATAGTGATTCTGGAATTAGGAGCGTGTCCAAAAGTGGATTCGAAGGTCTGTAGGTCATTTTGGCGTCATTTGGCTAAAATTAGAAATTTGAAGGTTTTTGAGAAGTTGATCGGAAGTGCACTTTTTGATATCGAGGTCGAAATCTGATTCTGGAAGTTGGAGTAGTTCCTTAATGTCTAGTGTGACTTGTGTGCAAAATTTGAGGCTAATCAGACGTGATTTGATAGGTTTCGGCATCGAATGTAGAAGTTTGAAGTTCAGAAGTTCATTAAGCTTGAATTGGATTGCGATTCATGGTTTTAGCGTTGTTTGATGTAATTTGAAGGCTCGACTAAGTTTGTAATGTGTTTTGGGATGTGTTGGTATAATTGGTTGAGGCCTCGAGGGCCTCGGGTGGAATCCGGATGGTAAACGGATCGAGTTTGGACTTGGAAGAAAGGCTGGAGCAGTTGCCATCTGGTGTAACTGCACCTGCGAGGTTTGGGTTGCAGGTGCGTAGCCGCAGAAGCGGCTATGAGGATCACAGAAGCGGCTTTGGCTGGGGAAGGTTGGGATCACAAATGCGGTCGAGTTCCGCAAAAGCGGGACTGCACCTGCGCACGTGGGATCGTAGATGCGAAGGTGCATAAGTGCTGTTAGGGGCTACAGATGCGGGGTTTCGTGGCCTGATGGAGGACCACAGAAGCAGTATACTTGGACGCACCTAAGGAACTGCAGAAACGGTCAAGTGACCGCAGGTGCGAGGATTGCTGGGCAGTGATGTTTCTTTAAAGCGGGGATTTGGCCCATTTTCTTCCATTCTCTCTTGCTTGGGCGATTTTTGGAGAGCATTAAGTGAGGTTTTTCATCATCTACATCAATGTAATTTAATCCCACCTCTTGTAAGTTAAATACACGGTTTTATTATGGATTCAAGCATGAAAATCTATAGAAATTATGGGATTTGGAAGAAAACCTAGAAATTGATATTTTTGAATTTTGACCACGAATTTGGGCATGGAACTTGGAATAAATTATATATTTGAGTTCGTGGTGTTATGGGTAAAGTTTATCTTCAAAAATATTTTGGAATGCGGGCACACGGGCTCGAGGGTGATTTTATCGACTTTTTGATCGGGGTCAGAAATTGTTATAAATTGGATTATAATGAGTATTAGAGTATGTTTTTATGGGTTTGTATATTTATTGACCAGTTTTGGAGAGTTGGGCATCGATTTGAATTATTGGAAAGGCTTGGGAGACGACTATGGAGCTTCGGAGCGATGTACGTCTCCTTTCTAACCTTGTAAGAGGGAATTTACCCCATAGGTAAAATAATTCAATACGTGCTTCTATTTGTGGGGGCTACGTATGCACGAGGTGACGAGAGTCCGTAAGTAGCTACTATTCATGTTTATGTCCGGGTAGTTTTAGGTTTACACCATACTTTATGGACATTGTTACTTGATTATACTTGTTAATTGTATCAAATGGAACTAAGTTGAGAATTTTTTAAGGATTTTAAAGCTTCAAGTTGAATTGTCTTTATTTGAAAAAAATCAAGAAAGGGTTATGATTTAATGATAAATTTATATTTGACTATGTTGCAAGTATGATCCGCGAGCGGGTAATTTCTTAAATTTATATTTGACCGCATCACAAGTATGATCCGCGAGCGGGGTAATTCCTTAAATTTATGTTTGACTGCGTTGCATGTATGATTCGCGAGCGGGATAATTAGATGCATCTATGGTTCGCGTCGTTCGACCCTCGGCAGTGCACATTTTAAATATTATGTTGGACCGGGTCATACGACCTCGTCATGATTTGCGCATGACTTAATTGACTGTTTTGGAAACCCTTATTTCAACTTGATCTCAATAATGCCTTCTTGCATGGTGACCTTGATGAGGAAGTTTTCATGAAACTCCCTCCTGGTCTCTCTGCTGCTCCTTCCTCCTTTTCTGTTACTTTAGCGCATAGACTTCAAAAGTCTCTTTATGGGTTGAGACAGGATTCTAGGCAATGGCGTGCCAAATTGTTTCAAGCCTTGCATTTCAGAGGTTATACTCATTCTCTAGTGATTACTCTCTGCTTACAAAGGGTTCTGGCAGTTCTTTGGTTATTTTGGTTGTCTATGTGGATGCTATTTTACTTACTGGGGTTGATGTATCTGACATATCTTCTCTCAAGGCATTTTTGGATGATCAATTTAAAATAAAAAAATCTTGGGTCCTTTAACTACTTTCTTGGTATTGAGGTTTTGTATACTACTTTGGGAGTTCTTTTGCATTAGAGAAAGTTCTTTCATGATCTCTTGGCTGAGTTTCATTCTTCTAATTGTTCCCCTGTTACTTACCCTCTTGAATTGAATGTGAAATCGAAAGCTAAGGATGAGGAACCTCTTCCAAGACCCGAGGTATACAAAAGCCTGATTGATAGATTTAATTTCCTTACACACATCAGTCCCGATCTTAAATTTATTATGCAACATCTTAACCTGTTTATGCAGCAGCCTTGTGTGCCTCACATAAAGGCTACCATGCATCTGTTGAGGTACCTCAAAGGCAACTCTGATTTTGGGATTTTCTTCTCACATTCTTCTGACTTGTCCTTGCAAGCTTATTATTATGACAGTGACTGCGGCTTCTATCCGGACAGTAGAAGATCTGTTTCTGGGTGTTGTATTTTCCTTGGTGGTAGCTTGATCGACTGAAAGTCCAAAAAATAGGCAGTGGTTTCTTTGTCTTCAGCTCAAGCTAAGTACAAGGTCCATGTGCAAAGTAGTGACAGTGATTATTTGGGTATGCAGGCTGTTATCTGATCTTGGTGTCCTTTATGTTCCTCCCGTTCCTCTCTTTTGTGATGGCTTGTTTTCCATACACAACGCTCGTAATCCAGTTTTTTATGAGCGGCCAAAGTATATTAAATTGGATTGTCATTTTGTCCAGAGCAAGCTTGTTGAAGGGTTGATCACATTGTCCCACAATTCCAGTGCTTCCCAGCTTGGTGATGTCTTCACCAAGGCATTATCTAGTCCTGTTCATCATCTACATATTATCAAGTTAGGGGTTTTGTCACCCTCCAACTTGAGGAAGGCAGCTGGGATTATAGATATGGGCTAATTTCTCCTAAGCCCAATGTATCTATTTCTAATAGTATAGGCCCATATTTTATTTTAGTTGGTTCATTTATTTCGTAACATAGCCGGATAAATGTTATTTTGTTATTGGGATGTGTATAAATGGAAAAGGGGATTCGATTTGTAAAGAGAGATTCATTTTTCATCAATCAATAATATTTGGAACCTTCTTCTCTCTCTCAAAGCACTAACGTAGCCCCAATTTTCCTTCATTAAATTCATACAATTGCTGATTGTTAAGAAATAAGGCAACCAAATTTCTTCCGAGCTCCAACAGCCACCTCATCGAGAATGGACTTTCAATTGTCATCTCATAAATATTTCACGGGGTATCCTATTTGATCGCTCCATTTAACTAGTATTCACTTTGCTTAAAATAGATTAATTAGTACTCAAAGTACATATAACTTCTTTTATAATAATAATAATAATAATAATAATAATTATTACTACTGCTACTGCTACTGCTACTGCTACTGCTACTGCTACTGCTACTGCTACTGCTACTGCTACTGCTACTGCTACTGCTACTGCTACTGCTACTGCTACTGCTACTGCTACTGCTACTGCTACTGCTACTGCTACTGCTACTGCTACTGCTACTGCTACTGCTACTGCTACTGCTACTGCTACTGCTACTGCTACTGCTACTGCTACTGCTACTGCTACTGCTACTGCTACTGCTACTGCTACTGCTACTGCTACTGCTACTGCTACTACTACTACTACTACTACTACTGCATTTCAGACCAATTAAGTCTTAGGAGCATCTTGTGCCATATGGATATAGCTTCAATATTAATGATCTAAAACTGGGTAAATATGTAAGGGAAATTTTCGCTCCTATATCATACAGGAAACTATATTACCAAATATGTTCATAGTTTGCATATTACCCTTTATGCTAATAGTATTTCTACATAATATATACAATGCATTAAATAAGGAATCATTATAGTTGTAGGATTCCTTATTTAGGCGCGCTAAAAAAGGAGACTTAAATATTTTTCAGATCTTCCAACGCAGATGATAACGCCCAACTATGCCTTTTAAAAGACAAAGCGATCACTGCAAATATAATCGGTTTTAAGTCCGGAATCGAATCCTCAAGGAACTAACTTATCTATTACACTTTTCGGCAATGTTATTATCAACTCAATCAATTTCTAGATGCAAGATTTTTGATCAATAAAGACTGAGTTCTTTTGTTTAACTACTTCACTACTATTAAAATAACAATAAGCTAAAACAAAGATAATTCAATGGTAAAAAGGTCTAGGGCAGTGATTTCCCCAATTGCTAGTTTAGGTCTTGACTCTTCCGCTATAATCTTGTCGTAATACTCTATAAGGATTAAGAGTTATGGGCTATCGTAATTATCTCTCGGTCAACTACAATAATTTACTAGAGCATTCTCTCGAACTACTCTAGCTGACAATAGTTATGCAACTCTAAATTATCCCACCAAAGTTTTGTTATCTCTAAACCCACTTTTAAGTTCAAGTAATGAATCTCTTCAATTACCCAAAAGTGGTGTTGTTCAACAGCTATCTAACCTAATATTCTTTCTCAAGCAATATAAGGTAATTAGACACGATTAATCAAGGACCCATTCAATTAATCACCATACAAAACATAGTTGAACAATCATATCGTAAATCCGGCTGGATTATAACAACTTGAGTCAAGACTTCAACCAACAATTGGTTCCATCAACCCTAGATAAGTGTTTAGCTACTCATAACAAAATAAGAGAGAACTACTAAATTATTCATAATATAAAATTGCAAGAATTAAAAGGAGATAAAAAAACTCTAATGTTTGGTTGATCTTCTCATACTTCTTCTTCCTCCAAAAGTAGTCTAAAATTAGCTTCCCCTTTCAGTTGGCGAGTTTCTAAAGCTTATAAGGGTTTTACAAAAGTTTCCCCGAAATTATACTTTGGTCCACAACTTCCAGCGGAGTGAACAGTTCACCGCGGTCGCGGTGGCCTTCTTGCCTAGACCATTATGTTTCTTGGTGTTCGGGTACTTCTCGAGTGGGCGTTTTTCTTCACATTATCGCCTCCAAAACACTCCATGTTGCTTCCTCTCATATAATATCCCCTGCTAAACAAAAGAATACTATTTAGAGCATTTTGTTGGCAATTTATCTATAAAACAACAACAAAGTATGGTCATATTAAGGTGTAAATATCAACTATATAGCCTAATATCAGCAGATCATGCACAGTAATCACTATCGTCAACTTCTTTACAAAATTTCCGTACTCTATTTTTTGCGCTAAACTCTGTTTCAACATTTTCTCTGATTTTACAAATCAAAATCGACAAAAATCTTCTACAATTCTTCTGCAACAAAAGCAATTATGGCAAAAATACAGTGCAAAGGAAAAGAGAGCAGCAATTTCACCATTGACAACCATTAAAAAGCTTTGAACTCAAATTTGTATTTTTAAAAATCATTATTTGTTTGGATTGAGTGTTGTTGAAAATAATTGGGAATATGGTTTGGAGTTTATATCTTAATTTTGAGGGGTTTTGGTGAAGATTCGACTTGGTTTTGACTGAATTTCAGATTGAAACTCGAAGAAGAAGAAGAAGACGTATATTGCAGAAATTGTAGACAAATTGTAGATAAATTGCAGACAGTTGCTTATTTATTTTTCTTTTATTCATTTACCTATTGTATGAAAGTTGAACAACATTGTATAAAAATTATATTTAAGTGGATGATTTAGTACTATTTTGGACAAAAATATGTATAAAAAATGTGAAACATACATTTCAGGGGAAGCATTTCGAGTTACGTACCCAGTTTATAGATATTTTGTGGATAAATTGTAGATTATTTGTATTCTGATTGTAGATGCTTTATTTTCTGTTTTCACAAATAAAAAAATGACTAAAACTTCTACAAATCTTTTGAAAAAACGCAATTATGTCAAAAATTTCAATTATGCTACAATTGAATGGGAATTGGGATATTAAAATTCAATGTACCCAATTTGTAGATATTTTGTAGATTATTTGTATTCTGATTGTAGATACTTTGTTTTCTGTTTTCACAAATCAAAAACGACTAAAACTTCTACAAATCTTCTGCAAAAAACGCAATTATGTCGAAAATTCCAATTATGCTACAATTGAATGAGAATTGGGATATTAAAATTCAATGTACCCAATTTGTAGATATTTTTTTGATAAATTGTAGATTATTTGTATTCTGATTGTATATGCTTTATTTTCTGTTTTCATAAATCAAAAACGACTAAAACTTCTACAAATCTTCTGCAAAAAACGCAATTATGTCGAATATCCCGATTATGCTACAATTCTGTGATTCTCCTATATGCTCTTGTTACTCCTTACGAAACTGCTATGCTAAATATGGAATCCAAACAAATATTTCTGCAATTTTTCTTCAAGAAAAATAATTAAACAATAGTCTACAATTTTTCTTCAATTTATCTACAATTTCTGCAATATACGTCTTCTTCTTCTTCTTCTTCTTCTTCTTCGAATTTCAATCTGAAATTCAGCTAAAACCAAGTCTAATCTTCATCAAAATCCCTCAACATTGAGATATAAACTCCAAACCATATTCTCAATTATTTACAACAACATCCAATCCAAACAAATAATGATTTTTGAAAACCCAAATTTGAATTCAAAGCTTCAAAGCTTTTTAATGGTTGTCAATGGTGGAATTGCTGCTTTCTTTTCCTTTCCTCTTATATTACTGAAAGAACCCGAAATCATAACCATCAAAAGTTATTGCTGTGTATGAAACTTTGAAGATTTGACTTCAATTTTGACTGGTTGTAGAAGAAAAAATCTTGATTTTGGACGTTAATGATAGCAGGTATCAATTGTTTTTCTACATTTAGCAGAGGGTTTCAATTGTTTTTCTGGTTTTTCTGGTTTTTGGGTGTGTGGTGATATATGAGTGAGGGTGTGGGGTTGGGGGGATTTGGAGGAATATACGGTATAAGAGTGATATAAAGTACAATTAATGTACAACTAAAAAACCTTATGGTATAAAATTAATAATTAGTTATACTAAATATAATTATATCAAACCTTAAATATTGATGGTAATATAGTTTCTTATATGGCACAGGAATGTAAAAATTCCAATAAACCCCGCTTTCATTCGGCTATATTAAAGCCCATCACTCCAGCCCACTATATTTTTTCATACCCCTGACGTGTCACAAGCTGTGTTGTAGTACAAGTTGACGTTGCATACTGTCTTAGATTTTTAAGTTCAGTCCCCTCCGTCGACAAAACCAAGGGCGGGCCGCCATTAGGAAGTGGGAAAGAGGATTTTGGTAGAACCCTAATAAAAATAGTAAGGTCCTAAGTAACAGTGGACATGGATATGCAAAGCGAGTTCGATCGCCTCCTCTTCTTCGAGCACGCTCGTAAGACTGCTGAAACTACCTACGCTCAGAATCCCCTCGATGCTGATGTGCGTATTTCTCCTTTTTATCTTCTCATTTCAAGCTTATAATTTGCTACTATAGTAATAAGGAATATATATAGAGTTATGTTTATTTGTGTTCCACCAGCTTGATGTGTTTTTATATTTGTAAGTTATATGCTATATTGCCTCAATAAACTGAATCTATTGTTTCTGATATAATAACAAATGCAGAACTTGACGAGATGGGGAGGTGCATTATTGGAATTATCACAGTTCCAGCCCGTTCCTGAATCTAAACAGATGATTTCTGGTATTGTACTACCTACTTGAATCTTGGGTTTTGATTAAACAGTGCTAAAAATTGGATTTTTGAGGACAATCTCCTGCTGTTGATAAAATATATTTGCAGACGATTTTTTTTTTTTTTGGGAGGGGGAGGGGGGGAGGGATAATTTAATTTATTTTATTTTATTCAAGACAATGTTTCTCTTCGAAAAAAATGTTGCTTTTCCCTGCTGTTTATCCATATCAATCTCTATTCCCATGCTTAAAGACAGAACTGTTTTGGTACTTTGGGTTTTTAAAGTTCTCTTTTTTTGTCCGGCTTTTGTTGTTTAATTTATGGTTGGAATTAACTCTGTAGAGGCAACCTCAAAGTTGGAGGAGGCATTGGAGGTTAATCCTGAAAAACATGAAACTCTTTGGTGTTTGGGGAATGCACATACATCTCATGCATTTTTAACTCCTGATATGGACGAGGCTAAGGTTTACTTTGACAAAGCAACTCAGTGCTTTCAGCAGGCAGTTGATGCGGTATATATTTCTCAGCAGAAATTCCAAGTGTTTGTGCTTACTGTTGCAATTACCTTAGCTTTTTGGTCCTCTGAATGCAGGATCCAGGAAATGACATTTACCGCAAGTCTTTGGAAGTTACCTCTAAGGTGAAGCTCTTTTTTTTTTTTAGCTAACTTTCGATATGTTCTATCCTCAGCATCCTTATATTTCGTTTAGATATTTCAAATGAATGCTTGAGCAACTTAAAAGGCAGTTATTGTAAGACAGCCATTCAATTTTGGTGTTGAGCCAAATGCAATAAGTGCAATTATCTTATAAAAGAAGAATAGGTAACTTCCATCAAGATATACGTTATCCCTCATTGCATGTGCTCATACAGCTATACATATTATATCCATGGCGTTAGTAAGTGAACTACTTATTGTACTAATTCTGTTCCTGGAGGTCCCTTATAAAGAAATTGTGTTTCTGGAGGTCTTTTTGACTTCCAATTCAGTTCCCACTTCCTTTACATTGCTAGGAATTCACAAAAGTAGCAACAGCTAAGGAAAAATAATACGTAAGACCCTAAAATGAAGAAGGAATTTAGAAAAATGAGAGGTGAAATAGAACTGAAGCGAAGATGCACTAAACACCATATAGCAAGTGACAGTATACTTCAGAATTTACCTATCCAACAGAAAAAAAGGAGACTATGAAATCTGCAAATTTTTCCGCTACATCTGTATTTATTTTATTCTGTTGTTATTCACATAATTATGAGGTGTGAGACTCCTTAGAAGGTTTCGTCGGAGTTTACTAGGCTGGCTGGGTATTTCTCTGGTTTCGGTGGTGATGAAGTGGATCCCACGGGTCCGGAAAACATTCAAATTTACTATATTAAAGATTTACTAAGGTTGCAAAGGAAAAGCTTTTCCCTGCTTTAGGCATCTTAATTTCTTTATACAGATAACATTCAGCATTTACTGTATTAAAGATTTATTAAGCTTTCAGAGGAAAAAACTTTTTCCCTCTCCAGGCATCTTAATTTGTAAGCTATACGGGAAGCATTATGGACCTGATTAGAATGGTGTGATGACACTGAAAGCGCTACTATTATATAGATGCACATTAACATCCTTTTGATCTTCCACTCAAAAACCATCCTTTTGATCTTTTGGCTTTTGTTTGTGGTCTCTATTGAATCCTCTCTTCCTTATTTCTCCCCCGCTGGTATATTTCCCAAATATAGCAAAGCAATCCTTTGATGGAGATGTTTGCTCTGCATATAAGATTATGTGGGCATATAAATGTCGATTTACTGCAATGCGAATGGACTTTAATGTAATGAAGTTCAATATTAGCTTTTATTGTCAAAATTATTGCACATACTAATGAGGTACTAAGATGACTATTTTTCTTTCTTTCTGATTGCTTGGTTTTCGTTGAGCAAATGTTTGCTGGCATGGACCGGTACTTGCTTATAAAAGATGATTCACTTTTCTTCTTTTGCATGTATCTTCCTAAACCTTGTAGAGAATGGTGGTTTTTGGAGAGTTCTGAATAGATGAAGCTTTGTCTATCTAATGACCAGTTGGTTTCAATATTTTTTAGTCTGACCCTGTTTCCTGTTAGGGGAAAAAAAACCAATACAGTTGGATTCTTCTATCAGGCTAAGAATTTAGAGAAGTGTAACTCTGGATTGAGTTGCATTTTGTCTTTGGTAAATAATGTTGGTGTGTGATTCTGTTTATTCAATGCGAACAAGCTTATTATAAATGTCCCAACTAGGTGTTGCAGCTTGTGGTAATTTTTGATTGTTTTTGTTTATCCTTTTTGCCAAATTTGTGGTATTTCTACTCATGAAATGTCTCGTGTTCTGGTTGGAATCTCAATTATAATTCATCTACGTTATGATCAGGCTCCAGAGTTGCACATGGAAATCCACAAACAGGGTTCCATGCCACAAGCTATGGGACCAGAGCCTTCTACATCGACAAGCACAAAGGTACACCCCCATCTCTTGATATGAGCAATCTCTTATCCTTCTTAGTTGCATTAATGTACGATTAATGCGTCTTGTTTTTCTTTCTTTTTTTAAATTATTCTTCAAAGTCATGATGTCTTTCCTTTCAGAGCCCTATTTTTCTCTTTCATTTTGTACGCCTTTAAAAGTTTTACTTTACCCTCCATGGTAATTAATTTGAAACATTAAAAGTCCTCAAAGATAGGTGTTGAAGTTACGAAAATCTGCTGGTTTTATCAAATTTAGTTCCATTTTATCAAACTGTTGTTGCTTATTCACCATTATGTGTCTGTTCTTGCATTGCAGAGTTCCAAAAAGAAGAAGAGCAGTGATCTCAAGTATGACATTTTTGGATGGGTAATACTTGCAGTTGGTATTGTTGCATGGGTGGGATTTGCAAAATCTAATATGCCGCCACCGCCTCCTCCACAATGAAGCTAGAATACAGCTTTACTGGCCAAGATACATGTCAGTTTTTCATTTAGTTACTGAAATTAAGACTTTTGCTAGTGTAATAGATTAAATAAGAACATTTTTTTTTCTCTTGATATATTTCATGGAGTTCGGCTTTGACCTATGGTTTTAATTCATTATAATTTTATGCAAATTAATCTACTTGCGTTTCTTGGTTATCGAATTTAGATAGATGTCATTCCTGTAGTTGCTGCCATCAAAAACTTATACAAAAATTACTTGAGCGGCCAACCGATGTCCACTTGACCACAATCTCTGGCTGCAGAAGGACTTAATATTAACAAAGAAACAGTACAGTGACTTAATATTGACATCCAAACTTCAACAATTTCAAGTTCGAGAAAATGCAGATATACAAAAATCACTTGCAACACAAATATGTATATTTCACCCAACCATGGACAACTACCAACAGCAAAACCAGGCTATTGTGCTTTCTTTGTCGCTTGCTCTCAGCCAGAGGAGCTCTATTTATGGTTATGCAGTGTCATGCCATGAAAATAGCGAGGGTGTCTCTCTTCAGGATGCTTAGATTTCCATCCCTTTTGTACTTTTGAGGATAAATTATGTACGAGACTTTCCATACATTTGAGCATACACAGTCTTCGTGCGGTACACCAGAATCATGCTTAGAACAGCTGCAATAATGCAAAGTCCTGACATTATCAAAGAAGTCAAGAAGAAGCAAATGGCGCCTTCACACTTGAGAGGTTCATCCATGTTAAGAAAACTTGTCAAAACCGAAGCCAAATTCAACTGTCCATCATTGTGCTGTTGAGCTTGCTTTTCAGCTTCCCAGTCATATATACTACTGGCAATAAGACCTGAGAATACTAATGAACCAGCTGGATTGGCAAGAGTGAGGAAATTGTACAATGCCCCAAAATTTTTTAAGCCAAACAATTCTGAAGCAGCAGCTGGTACAATCGCCCAATGAGCCCCATAACCAAGTCCAACCAAAAGAGTACCAATGTACATTGCCCCAGGCCAACCCATAGCAAAGAAGAAATGGCCAATGGCCATTACAACTTGGGCAACAGCCATAGCTGCATGTCTTGGATATGCATTATCCCTGTTTGTCAATAAGACAATGTTGTGTTAGAAATTTCTTAGAATTTAAGTGAAACCATCAATGTATGAGCAGTAAATTTCATGTACCTGACAATTATTTCAGAAAAGTATCCACCCCCAATACGGCCAAGGAAGTTCCATATGCTGATCAAGGAAACAAATACATGTGTGTTATTAGATCCTAAAGATTGGCTCATCTGTCCCAAGTTATCAATGACAGTTAAACCAGAACCAGAACCTAAAAGCAGTGAGAAAAACATAAGCCAAAAATCTGCCTTTTTTAAAGCCTGCAGTAATGTAAAGTCCTCCCCCCTATGGGGACCCCTTCTTCTTTTGATCCTCACTGCTCCTTCAGCAGCTGCTTGTGCTAGTTTCACTTGTAGTTGGGCAATTCTTTTTTGCCTTTCTAAAGCCGGAAGCAAGTCTACTTCCTTTGGCTTCTCTTCTTCAACCTCACTAAATATAATTTCATGACCATCGTCCTGTTCAGAATTTTCAGGATCTTGTTTCTGTGACTCGGATAGTACTAGTGCCTCTTCTGCTGGTACTCTTCGCTCTTGAGAGAAACTCAAGGAGATGGGAATCACAATAGGGATTATCAAGAGGATAAATAGAATAGCTGTGAAGATTATGACAACATTGTGGCTAACATCAATAAGGTCTTCAACAAGCATAACTCCCATTAAGTAAGAAGCCAAAAGGAGACATATGCTGTAAATAAATGAAAAACTTAATCCATCGGAAGGCCTGATTTGTCTGTGGCCTCCAACAGGCCTGATTATAAACATGAGAGCGATAATTACCATTGCTGGTCCAACGGCAATCATAAATATAAGTGAAGCATGATCTGGGGAATGGATTACTGCATATATTTGAGTCAAAATAGCACCACCTAAGCCAGCAAATCCTTTAAGAATCCCAACCACAGGACCACGGCTTTTGGGGAAGTTTTGCACACAAGAGACCAAAGCTGCTGTATTAAAGTAGGTCTCACCATTTGTTCCTACAAATATAAGAATACACATCTGCAGAGAAATGGCTAAAATTAAGTCAGGCGTTTCCCGTGATGATACAGCACTATAGTAGACACCAGCTAATTATGCCAGTAGATGTCATGGATAAGACATTATGGTGGCCAGCAAATAAGGGACTTTGATCAACATCTGAGGTGAATGACCAACCGTCTGAGAGAAGCACAATGAATATTCATCATATAGATATCCCGATGCAAAACAAAGAATCTTGCTGCTATGCAAGCAAATTGAAGACATGCTATATGAATTCTCACTAATCAAGCCGCTCCACTTAAGCTCATATATATAGGACCGATATTATCCAAAATAAATAAAAAGTACTCGAGGTTCTCTATGTTTTCTACTAGAAATGAGGATATCTAGATGAGGAGATTGTTGATACGTAATGTGCAAGCTATCCAATAAGTAGGGAAAAAAAAGCAGTCCACTTCTCCCAAATATACTATTGCACCTTCCCTTTTACATTTACAAACTTCCTCAAAATAGAAACATCAAACTGTTGCGGAAGCCAAATGTATATAGTGTGAATGAGTCACAACTAATATATCAAAAATTATGACAGCTACCAAATAATAAATAAGACAATAAAGCAACAATAAAATGAACACCAGAACTTACGAGGTTCGGCCAATTTTGCCTACTTCCTCGGACACAACCAATATTTTATTTCATTCCAAAAATACAAGTGAAATAATATTAAAGAGAGAAGATACAAATGCCTTAAGAAGATGAGAAGGCAAATGAGATGTGTTTTTAAATCCTAAACATTAGGCCTTCTTTTATAGGGAGAAATTCTCCCCAAATTAAGTCTCCCACCGATGTGGGAGTTTGCCATTTCAACAAATCTCCACCTTGGCAAAATTCCACATCTTCAATTTTTTTTCGGTAACAAATTTTGGTTGTGTCTTCATCTTCAATCTTCAGTATTCAACAATGTTGATCAAATCCAAACAATATTGAAACTTGACCGCAGTCACCACTTTTATCAGCATATCAGCAGGATTCTCTGTAGTATGAATTTTCTTCACCGTGACTCCACCTTCTTCTATGATTTCTCGTACGAAATGATACCGAATTTCAATGTGCTTCGTCCTTGCATGATAAACTTGGTTCTTCGCTAATTGAATAACACTTTGACTATCACAAAAAATTGTGATACTTTTTTGTTCAACACCAAGCTCTTTTAGCAACCCCTGAAGCCAAATTGCCTCTTTCACAGCCTCTGTAATAGCCATGTACTCCGCCTCTGTTGTAGACAAAGCAACTGTTGACTGCAAAGTACACTTCCAACTAACTGGTGCCTTTGCAAAAATAAACACATAACCAGTAGTTGATCTTCGTTTGTCCAGATCACCCGCAAAATCTGAGTCACAATATCCAACTACAGACTGATTGCCTTCCTTCTCAAAAACTAACCCAACATCTACAGTATTGTGAATATACCGTAGAATCCACTTCACAGCTTACCAATGCTACTTTCCTGGATTATGCATATATCTACTAATAACTCCAACAGTTTGTGAAATGTCAGGTCTCGTACAGACCATTGCATACATCAAGCTACCAACAACATTTGCATATGGTACCCTTGACATATACTCCTGTTCAGCTTCATCTTTTGGCGACATAGTAGCACTTAGCTTAAAATAGGGAGCAAGTGGAGTAATAACCGGCTTAGTCTTCTCATTTATGCCAAAACACTGCAGTACTCTCTTCAAATATTCTTTCTGAGATAAACAGAGTTTCTTTGAACGTCTATCTCTTATTATCTTCTTGCCAAGAATTTTCTTTGCCTCACCTAGATCCTTCATCTCAAACTCCTTCTTTAGTTGAATCTTCAACTTATCAATTTCTTCCGAATTCTCGGAAGCTATCAACATATCATCAACATATAGGAGAAGATATACAAATGAACCATCTTTAAGCTTGCACAAATACACACAATGATTATATTTGCTTCTCTTGTACCCTTGCCGCAACATAAACTCGTCAAATCGCTTGTACCATTGTCTAGAAGATTGTTTTAATCCATACAATAATTTTTCAAGTTTGCACACTATATTTTCTTTTCTAGCAACTTTGAATCCTTCTGGCTGAGTCATGTAGATTTCCTCCTCCAAGTTTCCATGTAAAAACGCAGTTTTTACATCCATCTGAACTAGTTCCAAATCCAACTGTGCTACCAAAGCCAACATAATTCTAATGGAGGAATATTTTACAACTGGAGAAAACATTTCATTGTAATCAATTCCCTCCTTTTGAGCATATCCTTTGGCCACCAATCTTGCTTTGTAGCGAACATCTTCTTGGTTAGAAAATCCTTCTTTCTTTGCAAATACCCATTTGCACCCAATTGCTTTCTTTCCCTTCGAGAGATTGGCCAATCTCCATGTATGATTCTGATGAACGGACTGTATTTCATCATTCATGGCAATCCTCCACTTATCTTCTTCTGAACTTTGGACTGCGTCTTTATAAGTATAGGAACATCATCAGCTACAATTGAGGTGACACAAACAACTGTCTCTATAAGACGAATAGGTTTTGTTATTGTCCTTTTTGGCATGCTGGTTGCTATTGATTCAAGTTGTTGTTGAGGTTCCTGAGTTGGAATCTCCCTCTCTACTGGCTCTTCTTCCAGAGGATAATCTTCATTTGTTTCCTCCTCTGCTTCTTGTGTAGGAAAAATAAATTTTCCCTCAAACTCCACCTGCTTAGAAGCACCCTCATTTTGTTTGGTATCTTCTGTTACCTTATTTACCATAGTAGATTCATCAAAGGTAACATCCCTGCTGAATATTACTTTCTTTGTCATAGGACACCATAAGCGATATCTTTTGACTCCAGAAGTAATTCCCATAAAAATAGCCTTCTTTGCCCTTGGATCCAATTTTGACTCTATCACATGATAATATGCACTTGAGCCAAATACTTGCAAAGAGTCATAATCTACAGCAGACTTTCCATACCATTTTTTAAATGGTGTCTTGCCATCAATAACAACAGATGGTAAGCGATTAATGAGGTGGCATGCATATATAATTGCCTCAGCCCAAAATTCTTTGCCCAAGCCAGCATTGGACAACATACACTGTACCTTCTCCAGCAAGGTCTGGTTCATATGTTCTGCCACTCCATTTTGTTGTGGTGTATGTCTGATAGTGAAGTGTCGAACGATGTCATCATTTTCATAGACCTTATTGAAATGGTCATTTTTGTATTCACCTCCATTGTATGTGCGAATACACTTGATCCTCCTTCCTGTTTGATTCTCCACCATCGTCTTCCATTTGAGAAAAATTCCCAACACTTCATCTTTGCTCTTCATTGTATACACCCACACTTTTCTGGAAAAATCATCAACAAAGGTTACAAAATAGTGCTTCCCACCCAATAAATGTGTTTTGGAAGGACCCCAAACATCAGAGTGTACATAATCCAAAATGCCTTTAGTATTATGGATCGCTGTACCAAATTTAACCCTTATCTGTTTCCCTTTGACACAATGCTCGCAAAACTCCAAGTTGCAAACCTTTACTCCTTTTAACAATCCTTGATTTGATAAAGTTTTCAAGGATTTTCCTCCAGTATGTCCCAAGCACATGTGCCATAGCCTGGTTGCTTCTGCCTCTTTTTCATCATTGGATGTTACTGTCGCTGTCCCAATAACTGTACTACCGCGATAACGATACATGTTATTGTTCTTCCGATTGGCCTTCATTACCACTAGTGCACCGGATTATACTCTCATCACTCCATTTTCTGTAATGATTTTGAACCCTTTTGATTCTAGGGCTCTCACAGAGATGAGATTTTTCTTCAAACCCGGTACATATCAAATATCTGTTAATGTTCTGATCATTCCATCATGGTTCCTTAATTGTATTGAACCAATACCATATGAGGTAAGAGGGCTGTTATCCGCTGTGTTGACGATTCCATATTCTCCTTCTTGAAATCCACGAACCAGTCCCTGTTGGGACACATATGATAGCTACAAGCCGAGTCCATCACCCATATGTCTGATGATGTTGATGGCTCTGTTGTAACTAATGAGAAGTCTGAATCATCACAATCAGCTACATTTGAATCCATAATGGCCTTTCCATTGTTATGTTTGGCCTTATTCTTCAACTTTGGACAGTCTTTCTTCCAGTGCCCCTTTTCTCGACAAAAGGCACATTCATCTTTGCTGGGTCTAGATCTTGACTTGGATCTTCCTTTCTTTGTCCTCGTTTGATTTTGAGGACGACCCCTCACAACTAGTGTTTCTCCTTCTCCGCCCTTTTGTTTTTCTCCCTTTCTTTGTTCATAGCTGTACAAAGTCGAACAAACTTCTCTAAGAGAAATTTCGTCATTCCCATGGAGTAGAGTAGTTTCAAGGTGCTCGTACTCATCAGGAAGTGACCCCAACAACATCAAGGCCAAGTCACCATCATCAAAAGTTGCATCCATATTTTGCAAATCTGTGACCAACTTATTGAAACTGGTGATATGTCCATTCATCGTGGTACTAGGAACATAGGTGAAGCGAAACAATCTCTTCTTCATGTACAATTTATTTTGACTGTTTTTCTTCAATAATTTATCCTCCAATGCTTTCCATAATTTACTTGCAGAAGTTTCCTTTGTGTATGGATATTTCTGCTCTCTAGCAAGGTAGGATCGAATGGTACCGCAAGCAATACAGTTGATAATTCTCCAATCTTCTTCTCCAATAACATCTTGTCTTTTTTCTTCAATGGCAAGATTAGCCCTTGTTGAAAAAGGACATCTAGAACCTCGCCTTGCCACATCCCAAAATGTCCTGACCCGTCAAAAATTTCTATCGCAAATTTTGCATTTGACACAATTCTTGTCATAAGCGAAGATGCCAATGATGACGTATTGTTGACACTTGATGTAGATTCTTCTTGTTTATTGTCTTCCATCTTTGACACAAATATTATTTAATAGCTGATGACACAAATCAAGATTATTTCCTTTCTGGTGTGGAAGATCAGACTAAGCTGCAACCACAGAGCATACTGAGACAAAACCTTGACTCAGTTACCAAGATAAATCTTTTCTGATGTGGAAGATCAGACTATGCTGCAACCACAGAGCATACTTAGACAGTACCTTGACACTGATACCAATTGTTGCGGAAGCCAAATGTATATAGTGTGAATGAGTCACAACTAATATACCAAAAATTATGACAGCCACCAAATAATAAATAAGACAATAAAGCAACAATAAAATGAACACCAATTCGGCCAATTTTGCATACTTCTTCGGACACAACCAATATTTTATTCCATTCCAAAAATACAAGTGCAATAATACTAAAAAAAGAAGATACAAATGACTTAAGAAGATGAGAAGGAAAATGAGATGTGTTTTTAAATCCTAAACATTAGGCGTTCTTTTATAGGGATAAATTCTCCCCAAATTAAGTCTCCCACGGATGTGGGAGTTTGCCATTTTCAACACAAACAAGATTAAAAAAAGCAGAATTCTTAAAGAGCATCAATATACAGAAACATGTTCTTCGAGGCCATCTGAGCTCAAGGCTTTTTAGTTATGCAAGAAATTTTCAGTTGAAGCAAATTGTACAAGTAATACATAGATTCTAACTGATGCAAAAGCAAATAGGCCTACTAAATGCAAGAGTACCACACAAATAGTTTGAGTTTGACAAAGCAAAACTTTTGATTTAATAATCCCTGAACAAACATGAAATAAGTGGACAAGGAAAAAGAGCAAGATACCCTTTACAAAGAGGAGCAGATTGAGGGAAAAGAGCAGAAGGATACTCACAGCCCATAATGGCAAAGGAAAAGTTCGGCCAGTGACAATGAGCCAAACCCAACCATAACCAATAAAGTTCTGAATAGCACCAACAAGAAGTGCAGCCCATAAAGGCAAGATTTCACACAAAGTACCAGCCAAGAATCCAACACTATCACCCAAGTCCTTTGCCACACCCAATCGAGCAATCTGCTTCTGGTTATAATTCAGAGAGCTTTTAATTATAGGAGAAATGCTGCCGAAGAGATATCCAATGCCAGCAAAAGTTTGAATCCACATTGCAACAACAAAAACCAGCCATCTGTTGTGGAAGAAGAAACCAAATCTTTCTTTCAAATGAACCATCATTATTGGATATAATAATTCTGGCAATTAACAGCTTCAGAACTTCTCAAAGTTCAATCTGTTTTTTTTTTTTTTTGGTTATGAACGAAGTT
Source organism: Nicotiana sylvestris (assembly GCF_000393655.2). Lineage (NCBI taxonomy): Eukaryota > Viridiplantae > Streptophyta > Magnoliopsida > Solanales > Solanaceae > Nicotiana > Nicotiana sylvestris. The sequence continues at coordinate 121,230,069 of NC_091058.1, read as the reverse complement.
AATGGTCCTGTCTTTGTTTGGGGTGGAGGTGGGATACGTTACGTATGGTTTCTCTGTTCACTCTCTTATTGTTTTTTATAAGAGCAGAGCAGAGGAGCAGGGCATCAAGGTGGGACGCAGGTAAACTATAATGCTCTTGTTTTCTCGGCGTATTATATTATAAATTTATAATACTCTTGATGATGTTTTATTGGTGTTTGCACATTAAAAACATGAAGAAAAGGGACCCGTTTGATGAAAGAAAAATAATACTACTCACCCATAAGGATAGGGGGCGGGAGACGAGGGACGCAACACATTCATTATTTTAGAACCAATTTTATAAATACTTAAATTAATAAAATATTTATATTAAATTGGAAAAAGCAAAAATCACTTATACAATATCTTTTTACCTTCGGTTATCATTCATATTGTTGATATTAACAAATTGACTTGTATTTGCTAATTTAATGAAATTACAACCTAAAGTATAATAGAGGAGAATTTTGGATCAATAATAAAAGTAAAAAAGGTAAATTTAGATATTCTTTCAAATATTTTGACAGGTAAAATTCATTCATTCCATGTTATAGCTCCATTAAAGTCAATGACCAATACAGAACAATTTACTAACGGTATGAAAGACTTCAAAATATAACAGGGAGTAAAATTAAAGTATTTTGTATCGTAAATAAAAAGATTGTTTGAATATAATACCATATATATAGCAGTAAATTAATTACAATTTTGGAGCCGTATCCAAATAACAGAAGGTATTGGTATGAGACTAGAGACAGGTCATAGTAGGAGATAACGACGGAATGGCCACTCAAATTTGTTGCGATAAAAGAAAAAAAAAAAAACAAAAACAAAGCACATACTGATGGTTATCGTGCTTTCCGTTCGCGATGGAGTGGCCTTCTGTTTCTGTAAATGCTACACTACAAAAAGCTAGTGTCCCACCAGTGTAACCGTCTTGGTTAGGATTTGAAGGTCTTAAGTACACTTTTGCATTCAAAATAAATCTGCTATGTATATCGAGCGTCGCTACAAATATATCACTACTTTTTTTTAAAGATATATAGATATATATATGAAAATTTTTGTAGAACTTTTCAGTGTTGGTGACCCTCTCCTTACAACATAGGTCCGCCTCTATGATTCTGCTGCTTTTTGTTTGTTTTCGTGTTCTAATCTGGTCTTCCTCTCCCACATGCCTCTATGAAGCATGCCATATTTCATGTCTTTTTAGTTTAATCATCTGCTATTTTAAAGGCAATTAATTCATATTTATGCCGAATAAGGTTACTAAAGGAAAAATATATTCTCTACTGTAAAAAGTTTCATTTTTAAAACTCAAATCCAAACGATCTAATTTAGAATGGAGGGATCGAGTTGGAATCCTACCACACCCCCTGTAGTTTGAACTCTTTTAACATATACGCTGTTACTACCCTTTTTTAATTAACAAAGATGATGTGGAAATGAACTTGTGTTATTTAAATTTGAAAGGAACTATTAAAGCACGACTCCAAAGCATAACAAGAGTAACTAATACACGTTCAATCTTTTTATACATTTTAAAGCTAACTTGTACATTAAATTAGACTTAATTAATAGCTGGTGTGCGACTCTTTTAAATAAGAGTATATAGTACTTTTATATGTTCATAAACAGAACAGATATCCATTGGCTTCAATGGGTCGCAACTCATCGAATATCCAAGCTCGACAGTGATACTATTAGACTAATGAACATTTGTAGTCGGTAAAAAGCCTAGAATAGCAATTCCAACCCCGCCTCCCTACCAAGTAGCTATCCGAACCTTATATTATTTTTACGAATTGATAAATAGAGAATGTCATTATCATTAATCAATCATATATTTGGAGAGAAGGTAGTGTCGAACAATATCAGAGTGGATTGTTTGTACACGCTTTTAGGCATTGTTTATCTTATTTTATATGGATCACTTTTCAAAAAATAGCTTAGCTGGACAGGATAAGCTCGTCAGGATTCTAATGGCTCCTTGAGTCCTTGTCAAGTTATACAAAACAGGGAGCCCATATGATGGATTTTATTTACATATAAGGTCATATTAGGATCTCGAACAAAAATGTCGGTATGTCCGAGTGGTGGTTGACACAGACTTGAAATCTGTTGGGCTTCGCCCGTGCAGGTTCGAGCCCTGCTGTCGACACTTTTTTGCTTTTTGCTTTTTGCTTTTTGCTTTTTGCTTTTTGCTTTTTGCTTTTTAGTATGTGCGAAAGTATTGGCACGAGCCTGCTTAAAATTCAAAGGCATACTAACTCAGACGAGGAATTATGGCTTATGACTTATGAGTGGAACTAGTTGGGTGCGGACAAGATGACGCTAACTCAGAGGAGGGCTTATGGCTTATGACTTGTGAGTGGAACTAGTTGGGTGCGGACAAGATGTTTTGCATTTTTTTTATGACGGTGGTGTCTGGACCAATTTGTGCGAACCTTGATTATTCCATCAAATACCTACTTGTATACGGCGGAAACCAGGCTCATCTATTGCACGACGGATCGGGACTGAAACATGATGGATTGAAGATTGACCCCAGGTCCCATCGAACCAAAGTACGAAGTCAGAACATACGTCTTCAAAATCTTCGAGCCCGTGACTTTGGAGTCGACCCGACTCCGATTAAGCCCGAGGAAACATTATCGGACCCAATAACGGAAGAACGAAATATCCACGACCGGTCGGATATCATGGCGAGAATCTCGGCACGTATCAACGAGAGATTGGTTAATTAGCAAATCATGAGATTTCCTACTTTTTATAGAATTGTATCTAAAGTTAGACTCCCCTACCATATAAAGGGGGTCTAATTCTTTATAATAGACATGGTAACACGCATCCCAAAACTTTATAATATTTTTTTCTTTCTGCAAGCTACCGTTCTTCTGTTTTTGACATCATTTGAATCACATTCAGTTCGAGTGAGATCTATTTTCTCAAGGCTATAATTGTTGAAGTCACACGGTTTGAATTCACTTTTTTATTTTTTGCTTTATTTATAATTCAATCTATCACTTTGTGTCAAACTAATTCACGTATCCTTAAAACCACTTGTAAATTCAATTGTTATCCGATTTAGAGGGTAAACAGTTTGGCGCCCATAGTGGAGTTAAGGATAATAGTGGTTATTTGATACAAATTTCCATAACACATACTATTTTATACTTGTTCTTTGAAGTGTCTCTGATTTCAGGCTTAATCTCAAAATGTCAAACTCACAATTAACACCTCTACCCGCTGATAATGAATCTGGTCACCACGGTGAGAACAATAATATAGCTCCTGGTAACGAGGTACCACCCATTGATCTCGTCAGAATTCCAATTGCGGACCTATTGGACGCTAATTCGCACGTGGCTATCGACACAAGCCTCCATGTTGACCCCAAAAATAGCATCTGTGGTGGAGCCCAGTTGACAGCATAGAATACGCAAAACAATGAAGGAGACGGGGCCAATCTACGGATGATCTTCGAAATGTTGCAGGCTTAACATGCGTCAATAACTCAGTTACAAAACTAGAACTGCGTACCGAGCATGATCGAGCCCGACCCGTCTTGTGAGATCACTCGCAGGGAGGAAACGGTCGCGGAAATATCGAGTGGGAACGAGTCCGGTAACAACCCGAGATCATAAAAATGCTCGAGGAGATAACAAAACGAATAGAATCAGGGGAGAAGAAAATCGAAGCAAACGACAAAAAGGTGGAAACCTACAATTCTAAGGTCGACCAAATCCCGGGAGCGCCGCCAATATTAAAAGGCTTGGATTTCAAGAAGTTTGTATAGAAACCTTTTCCTCCGAGCGCGGCTCCGAAGCCGATCCCTAAAAAATTTCGCATGCCCGAGTCCTAAGTACAACGGAACGACTGACCCAAACGAGCACGTCACTTCATACACATGCACCATCAAAGGAAATGACTTGGAGGATGATGAGATCGAGTCTATCTTACTGAAGAAATATGGAGAAACCTTATCAAAGGGAGCCATGATATGGTATCACAACTCACCCCTAATTATATTGACTCATTGCTATCCTTGCAGACTCTTTTGTGAAAGCAGACACTGGGGCTATCAAGGTCGAAACTAAAAAATCAGACCTCTTCAAAGTGAGGCAAAAGGATAATGAAATGCTCAGAGAGTTCGTATCTCCATTTCAAATGGAACGGATGGACCTACCACCGGTCGCTGATGATTGGGCCATTCAAACTTTTACCCAAGGACTCATTGTTCGAAGTTCGGTGGCTTCACAACAATTGAAGCAAAATCTGATAGAATATCGGGCTATCACTTGGGCTGATGTGCATAACCGATATCAATCGAAGATGATCAACTGGGGCTCCTTCCGGGTTTGTTTATCCTGTTAGACTCGTCAACAGAGTCAAGAGAGATATTGATCGTGAACCAAGGTCGAATAGGGATCAGTATCAACCGTACAATGAGGATCGAAGAAACAATGGGTCCGTACGGAGTTCAATACGAAATAAAAGAAGAAATGACTGAGGCCAGAGCAACCGGGGACTCATGAGCAAGAATGGTTTCGACAGGCCTATCGAACCCAAAGAAGCACTGAGATTGTTAGAATATAACTTTAACGTTGATGCTGCTGCTATCATATCGGCTATCAAACGCATCAAAGATACCAAATGGCCTCGACCTCTACAATTCGACCCAGCCTAAAGGGATCCAAACCGGATGTGCAAATATCATGGCACTCATGGCCATAGAACAGAGGATCGTCGATAATTGATGGAGGAGGTAGACCGGTTATTCAACAACGGGCATTTTTTAGAATTCCTCAGTGACCGAGCCAAGAATCAATTTAGAAATAGGGACTCCAATAAACAAACTGAGCAAGAACAACCTCAACACGTCATTCACATGATCATCAGAGGGGTCAATGTCCCTCAAGGCCCGATGTTAAAGCGTACCAAGTGTCCATCACAAGGGAGAAACGGACTCGAGATTACATACCAGAAGGAACTTTGTCTTTCAGGGACGATGGCGCAGAATGAATCATGCAGCCCCATAACGATGCACTGGTAATATTTGTACTCATGAATAAATTCGAGTTAAACATGTGTTAATTGATTTAGGTAGCTCCGCTAACATCATTCGATAGAGGGCCGTAGAACAACTCGGCCTACAAGACCAAATCGTGCTTGTAGCCCGAGTGCTAAACGAATTCAACATGGCTTGTAAAACTACTAAGAGAGAAATAAAATTACCAGTAAATGCCACCGGGACCATCTAAGAAACCAAGTTTTATGTGATCGAAGGGGACATGAGATATAACACCCTGTTCGGAAGGCTACGGATCCACAACATGAGGGCAGTTCCCTCGACCCTATACCAGGTGTTAAAATTCCCAACGTTGGGAGGGATTAAAATAATCTACAAGGAGCAACCGACCATAAAGGAAATGTTTGGAGTCGAAAAAGTGATTTTGGTATAAACACTGACGACATCAAAAGAGCCAAGTTCGACCACAAAACAAGAAACTAAATAGCAATTATTGGCACCAGCCATGACCCAATCGGATAAATAGGGGATCGATGATTATTACGGGGTTCCCAGATCTTTTATAGTTCTTGATGATTCCGATGCTACAAATTCAACGGTCGAAGAGCTAGAAAAAGTCACATTGGTTGAACATCTACCCGATCGGAAGGTATACCTGGGCACGGGGTTAACCTCCGAGCTCAAAAAAAAAACTCATTCAATTTCTCATAGTTAACATAGATTATTTTGCTTGGTCCCATCTTGACATGACTTGGATCCCACCGAAGATAACCACTCATAAGCTAAGCTTGGACCTGGAATTCCACCCGATCAAGCAGAAAAAGAGACCCAGTCCGAGATCTAACACGCTTTCATCAAGGACGAGGTAATTAAACTCCTTAAAATAGGGTCCATTCGGGAAGTCAAATACCCGAAATGGTTAGCAAACTCAGTAGTAGTCCCTAAAAAAGGGAACAAATTGAGAATGTGTGTAGATTATAAAGATTTAAATAAGGTATGTCCCAAGGACTATTTCCCTTTGCCCAACATCGATCACATGATCTATGCCACGACCGACAACGAGATCCTCAGTTTTTTCGATGCCTACTCCGGGTACAACCAAATACGGATGAACCCGGATGATTAGGAAAAAGAACTCTTCATCACTAAGTATGGCACATACTACTATAACGTGATGCCATTTGGATTAAAAAATGCCAGTGCCACTTACCAATGACTAGTAAATCGGATGTTCGAAGAATAAATAGGGAAATCCATGGAAGTTTACATTGACGATATATTGGTTAAGTCCCTACGAGCAGAGGACCATTTAAAGCATTTGCAGGAAACTTCAATATATTGAAGAAGTACAACATAAAGCTGAATCCGAAAAATGTGCTTTCAGAGTCAGATCAGGTAAATTTCTCGGGTTTATGGTATCCAGCCGAGGAATCGAGATCAACCCCGACAAGATCAAAGCTATCGAGGATATCACGGTAGCGGACAACATGAAGGTTGTGCAAAGGCTAACCATGTGCATTCCTGCCCTGTGGCGATTCATCTCGAGGTCCTCCAATAAGAGCCACCGATATTTCTCATTACTGAAGAAGAAACACAACTTCACATGGACCCTGGAATGTCAGCATGCCTTGGAAGAACTTAAGCGATATCTATCGAGCCCGCCACTGCTTCACACGTTGAGGGTAGATAAATAACTATACTTGTAGTTGGTAGTATCAGAGATAGCGGTAAGCGAAGTCCTAGTTCGGGAAGAACAAGGTACACAATTTCCAATTTATTATGTTAGCAGGGCCCTAGGTGAGGCCGAAACTAGATACCCTCACCTAGAAAAATTGGCATTGGCTTTGCTGATCGCCTCTAGGAAACTAAAAACATATTTTCAGTGTCATCCTATATGTGTTGTGACAACCTACCCATTGCGAAATATAATGCATAAACTCGAACTCTCAAGACGATTGGCCAAATGGGCCATGGAAATCAGCGTGTACGATATTGAGTATCGACCCCAGACAACCATTAAGTCTCAAATTTTGGTAGATTTTGTGGCCAAATTTACATCATCCCTAATACCCGAGGTTGAACGAGAGTTGTTGGTAAACTCGGGAACATCCTAATAAATCTAGACCCTCTTTATGGACGGTGCTTCGAATGCGAAACCGGACTCGGCATCGTATTGAATCCACCAACAAGCAATGTAGTTAGATAATCTATTAGGAGTGTAAAATTGACTATCAACGAGGCCGAATATGAGGCCATGATTGCAAGTCTCGAACTAGCCAAAAACTTGGGGGCAGAGGTGATCAAAGCTAAGTGCGATTCCTTCCTCGTGGTGAACCAAGTTAATGGAATGTTCGAGGTCAGAGAAGAATGAATACAACAATACCTGGATGAGTTGCAAGTAACATTACATCAGTTCAAAGAGTGGACTTAGCAACACGTACCTCAAGATCAAAATAGCAAAGTTGATGCCCTTGCAAACTTAGGGTAGTCGGTTGAAGATGACGAGCTCAACTCGGGGGCAGTTGTACAGCTCATGAGATCGATAGTAGAAGGACACGTCGAAATAAACTCTACAAGCTTGACTTGGGATTGGAGAAACAAATATGTAGAATATTTGAAGACCGAGAAACTACCCTCAGATCCAAAAGAATCGAGGACCCTGCGCACAAAGGCAACCCGATTCAGCTTGTCCGAAGATGGAACCTTATTCAGAAGAATGTTTGATAGCCCACTAGAAATATGCTTGGGACCAGGAGATACCGAGTACATTCTGAGATAAGTCTATGAGGGCACATGCGAAAATCATTCAGGCGTTGAATCATTGGTTCGAAAGGTAATCAGAGTTGTCTATTACTGGATAGACATGGAAAAAGACGCGAAGGAGTTCGTACGAAAATGTGATGAATGCCAAAGACATGCTCCAACGATTCACTAACCAGGGGAGCTGCTGCATTCGGTCTTCTCACTGTGGCCATTCATAAAGTGGGGAATGGACATCGTTGGCCCTCTTCCATGGGCACCCGGTAAGGCTCAATTTATATTATTTATGACTGACTATTTTTCTAAGTGGGTTAAAGCACATTCGTATGAGAACGTCCAGGCAAAGGAAGTCATCGACTTCATTTGGGACCACATCATATGTCGGTTTGGAATGCCATCCGAAATCGTATGTGACAACAAGAAATAATTTATCGGCAACAAAGTGACCAAGTTTCTCGAAGATCATAAGATCAAAAGGATCCTATCAACACCTTATCACCCTAGTGGGAACGGACAAGCCGAATTGGCCAACAAACCATACTCCAAAACCTCAAGAAAAGATTAACCGACACCAAAGGAAAATGGAAGGAAATCCTACCCGAAGTCCTATGGGCATATCGTACGACCTCGAAGTTTAGTACTGGGGACACTCCATTCTTATTGGTTTACGGCGCCGCAGCTCTAATACTGGTCAAAGTTGGAGAGCCAAGTATCAGATTCTAATATTCAACAAAGGAATCAAATGATGAGGCCATAAATACAAGATTGGAACTACTGGATGAAAGGCGCGAAGCCGCCCTTGTTCAGTTGGCTACCTAAAAGCAACGGATCGAGAGATATTACAACAGAAGGTCCAACCTTCGATACTTCAATATCGGGGACTTAGTGATAAGAAAGGTCACGCTGAACACCTAAAAACCGAGCGAGGGAAAGTTGGGACCGAACTAGGAAGGGCCGTATCATATCATCAAAATCACCGGAAAAGGATCCTACAAGCTCGGAATGATGAATGGTGAACAATTATTGAGCAATTAGAATGTAACTCACCTAAGATTATATTACTACTAAGGTACGACCCCATTCATTTTCTTTTGTTTATATTTCAGACTAAACACTTGCAGGTGACCAACAAGGAGCAGTACAAAGTGTGAGCACGTGATTTTTGCCCTATATGAATTACTCCCACAAATTCAAAACAAAATAATTTTCCCATTATTTGCAATTTCGTAGATTTTTGTAGCATTTTTTGTTAATTGTTTGCATTTGTCTGCGCATGTTAATTTTGTTCAAATTATGAAAAATACAAAAATATGTTGCCTTTGCATTTAGGATTTAACTTTGCATTAGTAATTTAGTTGCTTTATAAAAATGGGAAAAATAAAAAAAATAAAAAATAAAATAGTTTATTTTGCACTTTTTAACTTTAATTTTGTATTTTGGTAGTTTTCCTTTAATTTGATTTTTAATTATTTGTGGTAATTGTTATTTAGAGTTGGTTAATGTAATTTGATAAAATAATTTGATTAGGAATTAATTTAGGTGTTATTTTAAAAAAAAAAAATAGAAAAATAAAAAGAGGAATTGAAAGAAAATGAAATGAAGGAATTTGACTTAAAGAGTCGGAATTGGGTCAGTCCAATGCCAAGGCCCAAATATTTTCCACCCATTTGCCCAAGTCCAGTCTCCAAACCCGGTCCGGCCAGTCATTAAATCAAACGACGCCGTTTTGGGTTTGTGAATCTGAGCCGTTGATCTCCTCTTGATCAAACGACTCAGAACTAAAGCTCCGTAAGTATTTAACGGTTCGAAATGGACCCCCCCCAAAAAAAAACCCCTCAGTCTCTTCGTCTCCAACCAAACCTTAGAGACGCCGCCCTAGTGTCCACCGCTGGTTGTCGGCGGCGCCATTCCCAAATCGCCCCATCTTTACACTACATAACCGCCATGACCCCCTTGTTCCAAATCCCCACTCCACTTCCCCCGAATCTTGCTAGAACGTCTCGAATTTTAGATCCAGGTTCGAGCCCTAAAAGTTCAAAACCAATTCCTGTCGAATCTGGTGGCACGCATCGACTCAAGCCTTTGTTTTCCACGATTAGGAGGCTGATGCACTACAAAATTGATGTTGTTCGTCTGTTCTTGACAGAGAACAAGTGAGTAGCATCAGTTTTGTGTGAATCAGGATATCAAGTGTAATTTCGAGTTTAATTAGTGAGTTTCTATTCATCTCTATGTCCATTTTTGGTTTTATTTCACCTTTTGTCCTTCTTCTTTTCTTCTCTTATTTCTTTGGTTGAAAACTTGACCAATTTTTCGAGTTTGAATTGTTTTCTGTTCGATTGTTCCCTCTATCTCTTTTTCAAATCGTAAAAAACTTGTTCTCCGATTTTCTTGGTCTGTTGAGTTTTGTTAATGTCATAGTTAAATCTTTGATCTTCCCTTTTGGTTTTAGTCTCATTAGTTTAATTTAATTAGTTTCGTTCCCTGCCTATTTGTGTTATTAATCAGTCATGTAGTTAAAATTTAGTCTTCAAATCATGAAAATGTTTGCTTTCTCCTGCTCTTAGTTAAATCACAGAAGCTAGTTTGGATCAGTGGTTGTTTGGGCTTTGGGTCATTTCTGACCCATTTGCAAGAGAAGCCCGTTCAGTTGGGTTTAATTTACTGGGTCGGCTTAACCCATGAGGTAAGCTAGGGTAATTGACAGGGGTTTTAAGGGTAGTCTGGGGAATTTAGGTTAGGGAATCTCTTGTAACTGATTGAGGGAAGCTTCCTAGAAGCTGGCTTTGGGACTTTACTGAAAATACTGATTTTAAGCTAGGGATTGAATAACAAAAATAAAAATATCAAAAGGTTTAAAGTGCAAATAAGAATCCCTTTTAGGCTGCCCTAATGCCTTGCCTTTAAAGGCACCTTTACTTGGCATTGAAGGCAGACTTTGAAGGGATCAGATCTGGAGAATTAAAAAAACAGCTGAAAATTCCAATAGAATCACTGTGCCATTGAATTTCATCTGTGACTTTTGAGGTCTTCAATTTCTGAAACAAATTCTGATTCACCTGGGGTTGAAAATGGATAGATTTTGTTTTTTTGTTTTGAAAAAAAGTTTGGTTCGAAGTCTGCTGGGCTCTAGTTCGATTGAAACTTTTTTTAGGGTTACTGCACCTCATTTCTTGGTTGGAAGCTGGTTTTACTGGTTATTTCTGTTTCTACCTCATACTATTGCTACTGCTGATCCTCCACCTTCTGTTTTCTTTCCATCTCCAGGTACCTTTCTGAAACTATAGTTGGAAATTGAGCTTGGTTGAGTCTTATGTAACGGTTTATGAACCAAATTGAAGCTGAATGAAACACAATATTTTTATATTGTAATTGTTGCTGCCTTTGCCATATTCCTTTCCCTGATTTAGTCTAGCTTGCTTTGGATGTCCCATTCATATGCACTTAGTATCAGATATTGGATTTGAATTAGTTTGAATGTAAGAGGTTCAAAGGTACTTTAGATAAAACTTGTAATAATTAAGGACTCTGATGTTGTAGTTTGATTACTGGAAATTATTTGGTCTTTGGTTTGTGTTTGTTATAGCAATAAGTTAAATGTATGTTGACCCAGAATAATTGGTCTCATGAATTTAGTTTTACTTTGTTTTCCTAGTAATTCTGCTCAGGTTTGCATCTGTATGGTTTGAAACCTAGTTCGGTGTTTTTCATAGTTTATCACTGTTTCTCCTTTCATGTGTGTTCTGAGTTATTTTTTCTTCGAATTTCTGAAAAGGAGCTTTTAAAGTAGATTGAATCGGATTTCAGACTTGGCAAATCCCAGGCCTAAGCTTGGTTTTATTTCATCTTCTTTAATAATTGCGAATCATATATGATCTAGCTAAACTTATTGGTTTGAGTCAGACATTGCATAAGTTTATGATTGTTGAGTTTTGATACCAAATGATGGATATGTTGGGCAAATGCTTATCAACATGATTGGGAGTTCCGCGTTGCCATAGAATGCATGTATTATTCTCCAAATTGTGATTTTCATGCGTTTAATGTTTGTCCATATTTGGTTCAAAGTGGAGATTGGTATAGAAGATGTAATACTCTCAGATATGACAACATCAAGTTGGCCATCAATGGGGATCCATATGCGCCGAGTTTTCCCGTTGAGTCAAGTTTTTTTTCTTGATTTGGGCCTTATTGCAAGCCCAATTGGCTCTCTGCCTTTGTCATGACAATGGGTTTGTGGGTTTCAAGCTAGGCCCAGAACCTGAATAATGAAAGATGGATTAGATCTTATCTAGTTTGGGGCCTCTAGGTTAATGACTTAAATTCAGCTTTAATTAAAAAAAACAGTTACAATTGCCTTAGGTCTTATTTAATTGGTAAGCCCTTTTAGTTAACTTGAGGCGTGCCATGCCGAACAAAAATCTCAATTGTATGGCCCTCGTTTAATTAATCTGGTATATCCTTAGAAATCGAGACGTGTCATTTAGCGAATTTTCATGGCCCTCGCAAAATTGCAAATGCGTAGTTGTTTTAGGCGCGTTATCTTAATACCTTCCTAAACTCGGGTGCGCATTTCATGTGACCCAAATTCAAATCTCAACAATGTTGAGTAAAATACGTTTCGGACTGCGGGTGCATTTCATGTGGCGCGGTCCAAAGACATGTTTTGGACGACGTTGAAATCTTCCTTAAAATAATTAAAAACGGTTTAAAGTTAAAATGCACATAGGTTCAAAAGAGTTTTAAAATCAGATAATTATGCTAATAATAACAGTTGAGTGACCGTGTTAGAACCACGGAACACCGGAATGCCTAACACCTTCTCCCGGATTAACAGAATTCCTTACCGTATTTCTGGTTCGCGGACTGTGATATAGAGTCAATCTTTTTCTCGATTCGGGATTTGAATCGGTGACTTGGGACACCACACAATTATCCCAAGTGGCAACTCTGAATTTAATAAATAGATAATCTTGTTTTGATTGTCACTTTAATTGAAAAAAACTCTCTTATACACCCTTACGGGGGTGTAGGTAAAAAAGAGGTGTGACACAAAGTTTTAGGTCTGAAAGCACGCATTGCACTTTTTTTCCCTTGAACCGGTTTTGTCCCAAATGGGTTTTCCAGCAAGGTTTTTAATGAGGCAACAATGTATTGTGCTAACTTAGGATCAAAGCCCGATCACGAATCGATGTCAAAGATCACATTAACAGTATCCGAGACTTATCTACAATTAATCTCGAATTCTGGGGGCATTACCCTTGGATATCGACTTTAGCAAGGAAAGAAACTTCGTAGCTGAAGGGTATTAATCGATAGGATTTAGTAAGATGCAAACGGTCGAACGAACCGTATCCGCATAGATTGCTCGAGCCCTGGCATAAATCATGTACGCATGTATAACTGTTTTACACAAGAACGAAGAGAAGTATCTTCCTTGAAATCATCTTGTTTTTTAAAATTTCTTATTTACATTTCCTAACAAATTCCTTGCTTCCGATCCCCTAAAGGTAACGAGCCTACGGGCCGCTTTAACCTTAGATCGAACAATCACTCTTTCACTCAGGGACTGCCATCCGAAAACAAACTCAAATGGTCCAAGCTATTAGACCTCGGGGGCATAAGACCTATTAGGCAACCCCCGAATTTTAAGGCCATGGCCATCCCTACTCGGGGACTGTTATCTTAGAAAAGCCCGAATAATCGGGAAAGCAAGCCCACTGGGCGACAACAGAACTAAAAGGCTACGACCAAATTAAAACGGAAGAGAAGTATCTTCCTTGCAATCATCTTGTCTTTTAAAATTTCTTATTTACCTTTCTTAAGTTATTCCCTGCTTCCGATCCCCTAAAGGGAACGAGCCCAAGGGCGGCTTTAACCTGAGATCGAACAATTACTCTCTCACTCGGGGACTGCCATCTAAAAATAAACTCGAACGGTCCAAGTTATTAGACCTTGGGGGCATAAGACCTATTACGCAACCCCCGAATTTCAAAGGCCACGACCATCCCCACTTAAGGATTGTTATCTTAGATAATCCCAGATAACTCGGGAAAGCAAGCCCACTAGGCGACACCCAAACTAAAAGGCTACGACCAAATTAAAACTGCTAGGAGACGTTCGAGGATCCGTAACAAAGACAAAAAGGCCTTAAAATTTCTAAACCGGTTCTAGAGACTACCCTTAGCAGACTATGAAATAAATAGTCTAAGTATTTGGGGGAAAGAAAACTTTTGGTCACATCGAACCCTCACGATGCCCTAAAATGAAATAAGTTGAAGGCAAGGTTTCTTCGAGTTTCTGAACAAAACCTGAGGCATTTAGATCTTTGCAAATATAAGTACATGAGGCAAAGTGAATTGAAAGCTGTTGAAAGGAAAATCCTTATATTCATAATAAACAAGGGCCAAACAACCCGATAGATTTTTTTACAAAAGTCGAACGACCTCAACAAAAATACAAAAAAACAAAAAATAAAACATCTAAATCCCTAAGTGGCCTAGTCTTCATCGGGAGCAACATCGTTACCCTCGGGACCTTCGCCATCCTCAGACTCTCCCAAGTCTTCTGGCTCCTCGTCGTCTTCGGTATAAGACAAATTTTTTGCCTCGGCTTCAAGCTCTCTGGCGCTTTTGATCTCGGCTAGTAGGTTGAAACCCCGAGCGTGAATCTCCTCGAGAGCCTCCCTTTGAGATTGCCATTTATCATGCTCGGTAATGTCTTTAGCTCGAACCTGAGCTGCCTCGGCGTTGGCCTTATAAACGGTTACCATTTCATTGGTATCGGCCTTAACTACTTTAGCCTCCTACTTGGCCACTTCAAGCTCCGTGGCCAGGTTTTCTCAATCAGAGATGGTCGAATTCAACTGGGATTGAAGATCCTTGATTTTCTTGGCCTGTACCAAGGACTTCTCTTTTATATCTCGGAGTTGGACTTCAGCCGAAGCCAGTTGGGTCCGGGCGACCTTCATTTATGAGTCCAGGCGATCCATGTTCTTTTTCCATTCTTCGGCCTCAACCTTTACCGCATCTACCTCTTCCCCTAGCTGTCCGATCTTGTCGATCTTCTGTTGGACCTACAGGTTCAGACCGTTAGTCACCATGTCTGACTCATCGTTACTAACTGTAAAAAAATCTTCTTAACAGCTCAGCCAAATCTGCATGCTCTTTTCGAGCCACCTCTAACTCAGCCCAGAGGCCTTTGGCCTCCTCTTCTCTTTGCTTACTGAGAAGCTTGTAAGTGTCTTTTTTCTTAGTGATCCTCGGATCTCGGCCTCATACTGGTCCAGCTCTTCCCGATGGTGGAGGAACGTCTCATAGTGGAGTACTAAGGCCTACAAACACAGAGAAAGGAGTTACGGTCACCTACAAACAAATCTAAGTATAAACCAAAAATTATTAAGAAGTATCTGAAGTTACCCGATTTAATGCCTGTTGAGCTTCATTGAACAGGCAGGGTGCTTCCACCTCGTTCATCTTGGCCTGGTCCTCCTCTGTTACCAAGCACCAGAGGTAACTAGCCACCCATACGGGGGCAGAAAGTAGTTGGGCATCTTCTGGAATGGATATAATAATCGACCATTTTCGTCCAGGATTCGCACTAGGAGCTAGGAACCGATTGAATAGTTTGGGACTTGATGAAGATCCACTCGTCATCGATGATGGACTCTTCCTCGACACTGATAGATCACCCAACTCGGTGATGTCCTTGGTAGCGGTAGAGTCTACGCCATTGAAAAGGTTATGAAAAGAGTCCATCGCCCCTTGTGGCTCTTCGTTGGGTCGTTCTTTCAGCGCCTGAGCCTCCATAAACATAGACTCAATAAATCAGGGCGAACCAGAGAGTTCTATCACTCCGGATATGCCCTTCAAAGCATTATCTGCTATCCGGGAAGAATCGGCTACGACCTCGTTATCGGCCTCCCTATCTCGAGGCAAGGCGGCCTCACCCTCGACCTCCCTGAATTGAGGCAATTCAGTTTTAGCTCTCATTGGTTTGGGGGCCCCTCGTACCTCAAGCCTTGACCGCACATGAGCCACCAGTTCGGAGGCTTCTTCTTCTTCTTCTTCTGGCTCATCCTTCAAACAATGAAATTAGTCCGAAGAGGGAGCTCGAGCACTGGTGCTAGCTTTAGATTTACGCACTAGGCTTCGTTTTGTTTTCTTCTTTTCCGAGCTTGGAAAACTCGAGTCCCTCTTCCTTTTATTCTCATCACCTTGCCTCAGAGCAGAGGACTCAATAGGCACATCCTCGTCACCTGATAGAGGCCTCATAGCAATATCCTTAGGAAGACCTGCAAAAGAAAACGGAATGAATAAGAACGCAACAACACGAGGAAAAAATCAAATATTATTAACTCGGAAAAAGAAACATACTATGAGAACGAGCCTCCCACCGGCCCTTCGACAGTTCACGCCACGCGCGCTCGCAATAGGGTTTCTATACACAAGGCCCTCGACCAACTCCTTGAGTCGATGAACTGCATTCGGCATCCGAGCAATAGCTGTAACACAAAATGTCGATAAAAGGGAGGAAAAAGGAAAAACAATAAATGAAATATTTAATTCAAGGTTATACTTATGTTTCATATTCCATTTCTCGGGAAATGACATGTCCTCGGCCGACATTAAGTCCAAGGTCTTCACTCGAACGAATCGGCCCAACTAACATCGGTCCCGATCTTCATCTATACTCGAAAATGGGGCCTTACTGGCCCGACGGGGAAGTTTTATTAATCCTCCTCGATAGAGTCGGGGACTGTACAGGCGCATGAGATGATAGAGGGTGAAGGGGCACCCCTCAATTTTGTTTACAAAAAAGCGGAGAAGAATTACTATCCTCCAGAAAGAGGGATGGATTTAACCGAGGGTCACCTTGTACCTCTTACAGAAAGCAATGATCACCGGGTCCAAGGGGCCCAACGTGAAGGGATAAGTGTAAACACTTAAAAACCCTCCATGTGGGTATTAATCACTTCCTCAGGCATAGGCACCACCACATGCTTACCAACCCAGTTGCACCTCCTTGACCTTGGAGAGGAAATTGTCGGTGATTGAGCATATATATCTTGAGACTGGTTCGCATCGACCCGGTACCGAGGAAGTTTTTTCGAACTTGAAATCAGCACCGGTCAAGCACCTACCGGGAACAAAAACTTCAAGGTGAGGCTCCGCCGTTGGTTCCTCTCCAACCTGCCATGATGAAGAGGCAGTTTATTTTTGTGGAACTATCTTAAAAGTCCTCACCATTTTTTTTGAGTAAAGATGAATAAGAGAAATTTAAAAGGTTACATTTAATGTTTTGGAATGAAGATAGGCGAAAGTTCTTGCAAAAGCCTCAAGAAATCTGGTACAAGTTTTAGAGAGTGCAAAGATTTTTTAAGAAAAAGAATAGAAGAGGCTTAAATGTAAAGTTTAAATGAATGAAGGATGAAGTATTTATAGTTTTCAAATGACGGTTCAAAGTCTGTAGTGGCCGACCAGCGACCGACGAACATTTAATGCCATTAAGACGTGACTGACAAGACGTCTTGTCTATTTTTGTCGTTTCTGATGCAAAGTATCGAGATCAGGATCAGGGGATCGTATCGTTTCTTGTCGCTTACACTCCGAAAAACAAGGGGACTATCTGTATATAGTCGAAACCGAGCTCATCTATTACACGACAGATCGGGACCAAAACGTGATGGATTGAAGATCGATCCCAGGTCCGATCGAACCAAAGTAAGAACTCAGAACATACGTATTCAAGATCTTCGAGCCCATGACTCTGGAGTCGACTCCGACTCCGAATAAGCTCGAGGAAACCTTTATCGGACCTAATAACGAAAGATCGAAATATCCGCAATTGGTCGGATATCACGATAGGAATCTCGGCACGTATCAACGAGAGACCGATTAATTAGCAAATCATGAGATTTCCTACCTTTTATAGAAATATATCTAAAGCTGGACTCCCATACTATATAAAAGGGGTCCGAATCTTTGTAATAGATATGGTAACACGCATCCCAAAACTTTATAATATTATTTTCTCTATGTAAGTTACTGTTATTCTATATTTGACATCATTTGAATCACATTCAGTTCAAGTGAGATCTATTTTTTCAAGGCTATAATTGTTCAAGTCACATAGTTTGAATTCACTTTATTATTGTTTGCTTTATTTATAATTCAATATATCGTTTGTGTCAAATTAATCAACGTATCCTTAAAACCACTTATAAATTCAATTGTTATCCAATTTTGAGGGTAAACACTACTACTTACCACCAATATAATTAGTTACCAGGTTACCGCTAAAGATATGGACGGATAAGAAAAAATGACCTAGTATTTTTGACCTCCGGTGAAACATAAACCTAAGACCTAAAGGGTCGTTTGGTTGGAAAGAAGTTATCCCAAGATTAATTATTATTCCAGTAATCCCGGGATAATTATCCCGGGATTAGTTATCTCAGAATTAATTACGCCACCTTTTCATGGGAATTAAAAAAATACTACAATCCATGGATAACTAATTTCGAAATTAATTATACCACAATTTTCCACCAAACAAACATGGGATAAACTTTTCTTAAATTTAGTCCTGGAATTAATTATTCATTATCCCTCATACCAAACGAGCCCTAAGGGTTCTTCACCATTTAATTGAACTCTAGGCTAAAACCTAGGGGTGCTTGGGCAAGATGATTTACACTGTGTAATCGGGATCAATTTTTTCCCTGCTATATTTTGTTTTGATCATGTTGACAAAAGCAGTAGAAAAACTAAACTGTTTTGAAATTCCTTCTTGCAGAAAGTGTAATCCAATCTTATCAAGTTTCATTTCTTCTTTTGAACGATGGGGAAAAGAGGCATTTGCATCTATATCCAGTTTTAAGGTCATTATTGAGCATTTACCTGCTTTGCATAAAAATTGCAAGTCTACTTACTTTTCGGATAACTTCAGACATAAGGGCCTGAAGCAGCAAAAAATTATGTCTGAGGTTTGAACTTCAATTTTTTTTGCATGAAGTGTGACCTTATCAAAGCAAAACCTCAAATATTTTTGCCTGACTTACAAAGGCAATCGGGAAAACTTCAGTTTATAATGCAAACTTCAGACAAATTAGTTTAAAGTTCTTCAGTTTTTATAGTGCAAACTTCTGATGCGCTAAAGAACTTTATACTTGAAATTAGCTGAAGGACACAACCAAATTAGATAAAAGATCAAAAAATTTTCTAATCCCTTGAAAACTCCTTCATTTTCTTATTGTAATACTACAAAATAATCATACAAAGGATTACAAATTCGGTGTCTTCCTCCTTACATAACTTCACACATATTCCTCTATATATCCCAAACACTACCACTTCTTTAAGAGCATATTTCTTTCTCTCCAAGCAAAAGTATTGGTCTTAGTTTCTTCTTCTTCTTCAACAAAAGATAGATAAAATGGCCATCAAAATATCAAATTTGCTACCACAAGCTGCAATTTTGAAGCAAATTATGAAAAGCTGTTCGAGATTGGGTAAGAAGCATGATTATGATATTGAAGAATATGGACTTTCCATTGACGTACCAAAAGGACATTTTGCGGTTTAATTACGTGGGGCAGAACCGAATTCGATACATCATACAAATTTCTTTCTTAATCTCGCCCTGAGTTTCAGTGCCTCCTCCAATACGCAGAGGAAAAATTTACCTTTGATCACGACATGGACATCATACAACATACTTAACGCAAAACAGTGTATTTGATATTCAATCAATAATACTTACACAGAGTCTCATGTGTTTGAGAGAGAAAAGAAGAAAAGAGAAGGAAAAGAATTGGAGGAAGAAAGGGGCGCACATGGCACAAGAAGAAGAGGAGGAGGCGACCACATGTCTAAAGTTGTAAAAATTAAGGTATAGGTTAAACAATTTTAAAAATCTGGGTATATGTGTGTTATTTTTACGAAATAATCTGTACAATATTTTCTTCCGTTCAGAAAAGCAACGATGAAACAAGTAATAGATTTAATACATATATTATAGTTACATATCTACCCACACACAACTAAAGATGATATTAAACTATTGAGTTATTGCGTAGAATTTAGGCTAAATATTCTATTGTTAATACACTTCAAAGCTGCCCTTATCATTATCATCTCCAGCATAGCACTCTAGTTTATCGAGTACTACTCCGCCCCTTTTTACGTGAAAGTGCTTTGATTGAGCATAAAATCTAACAAATAAAAAATACTTTTGACATGCAAGTCATACGAAAAATATAAAAATTTTCCTTTAAATTAATGATGGTAAGTGTTATACCTATTTTTTGTTTTCTGTCTCCTTATGAATAAAAAAGCTTTTATATCAAGTAAGATAAAAAATATATTTCATTAATTAATGACAATAAATGAGGGAAGGATGTTGAGAGTAGGCGTTTAGACGTAAGAATTATAAAATTCCAAAAAACAGTAAAAAAAAATTTCAAGTGAAAATGGTATTTAAAATTTAAAGTTGTGTTTGGACATAAATTTCAGTTTGGGTTGTTTTTGAAATTTTATGAGTGATTCGAGTGAAAATTTTGAAAACCGTTTTTTGGAGTTTTTCAAATTTTTGAATATTTTCAAAATGCATCTTCAAGTGAAAATTGGAAATTTTATGAACAAACGCTGATTTCAAAAAAAATGAAATTTTTATAGAAAAAAGGAACTTTTTTTTATGTCTCTAAGTAGTTTCTTAGACCATCTCCAACCCTAACACTAAATTTCACACCAAAATGGTGTAACACCAAATTTACTCCAACCATTACACCATTTTTTACACCAAAAAGAATATTTCTTCTCTCTTATATATTATATTATTATCTTCTATTTAAATTTTATTTTTTATTTCCTTCAAACAAATTCTATCTTTTTTCTTTTTTTCCATATTCATCATATATAATTCACATTCACCACTTATATAATTATTTATTACAAAATTATTTTAAAGGATAAATCAACTAAAAGTGAAATCATTGATACTAAATAATAGTACACCCTTGAAGATGCTCAAATGTTACTCCAATTTTATTTCGAAACAATTAAAAAAGAAAAATATAGGAATCACGTAAAATGAGACTGATTGATGAGGCAAGTCCAATCCTAATATTTTGGGCCCTGGACCAAAATATCCCTAGGCCTGAGAATAAGAGCAATCATACAAAAAAGGGTTCCTATATTCAAGCAGGTACACGCCTACAGGGAGAGAGGAACAACGAGAGCCATCGCCTACAGCGTGCTGTAGATTGAGCGATTATTCCGATTAGGAAATGGATCCAGAAAGCGTCGCAAAAGCATTCGTGGACCACTACTACTCCACCTTCGATACCAATCGGGCTGCGCTTGCTAACCTCTACCAAGAAAACTCTATGTTGAGTTTCGAAGGTCAAAAGTATCAGGGATCTCAAAACATCGTTGCTAAGCTCACCAGTCTCCCCTTCCAGCAGTGCAAGCACCATATCAGCACCACTGATTGCCAGCTCTCTGGTGCCAACGGTATGCTTGTCTTTGTCAGCGGTAATCTCCAAATCCCCGGCGAAGAGCACCCCCTCAAGTTCAGTCAGGTATTTGTTGCTAATTTTTTGGATTCCTTTCCATTTGTTACATTGCGATGTGCTACCTGGTTAGGGTTTGAATCTCATCAGATGCCATTTCGGGTTTAATTTTGCGTGTCCTGATTTGTGTTCGGCGCGTTAATTCGGTACTGTTGCTTGCTCCTATGTTCCGATTCTGTATTGCGATTGATTGCTCATCGCTGATTTGTCCGGCTAGGGTTAATTCGCTTGTCTGTATCAGAACCGATTTTAGGGTTTAATTTTGCGTGTCCTAATTTGTGTTTGGAGCATTCATTCGATACCGAGGCTTGCTCCTGTGTTCTGGTTCTGTATTTGTGATTGATTTCTCATCGCTGATTTGTTATATAGCATCTTAGATCGGTTGCTTAACAAGGATGCATTTTACTGGAATCCTATCCTTTTACATGAATCTAATGAGTATTGAAGACATAGTTAAGTAAATAAAAGTGTGCTCTCTTTAGACATGGTCACACAATTCAATATGGTACCAAGGGCAGGCAGAGTTTCTGCATCTGAGTCTCACCACCACTATTATTAAAAAGAATTTGCATATACTTAGCTAAGCATATGTTTAAAAAGAAATGAGTGGCATGGTTCTATAGCATTTTGATTTGGATTGGCTGGAGCAACTTTTGAATTGTTTGTTAGATTTGAATTTGTGTTTGTTTAAGTGCTCTTTCTTCTTCTCTTTGTATTTGAAATCACTTCTTTCAACATGTAAATGAGAAAATGTGTGTTTATAAAGCAAACGAGTGATGTGGTTCTGTAATTGGTTTATTTGAATAGGCCGGAGCAACTTTCCAGCTAAACAGTTGGAAAATTGCAACTTGAAATAAGTGCTAAACGCTATTCGAGGACAGAAATAGTGACTTTAGGAAAAAAAATCAATCAGATGTAAACGATTAAATAACTTGGCTGTCCACATTGGGAATTCCCTTGTCACGACTCAGAGCTCGCCAAACAACCCAAACTATGTTTCTGATGCATTTTGAAGTAACCCATGTTGGAGCACCTTCACTAAATTCCAGATGCTTCTGGATTTGGTAGACGGTTCTCTTGGATGATTGGATGATTTGAAGCTGTGTGGACATTATGATGTTAGCTGACGTATGCTGAAAATCATGTAGCATTGGTCTGTATATGTGTACATGCCTGTGAGGATAAAAAGAGGCAATTACGGAATGGTGTAGTGGAACTTCTGAATACGAGTACAATAAGCTTCTTTAATCCCTTATTTGAAGAGTGCTTTGTTTATTGGGATTCTACATCTAGCCTATGAGGGGTGTTTGGATCTTCACTTTCCCACGCTCTGTTTTTTTTCAAAAAAAATTCCTGAACAGGACAAGGGTATTATTAAGTCGGTTTTCTTCTGTTATCTCTATTTTGTGAATAGCTTAACAAACGATCAGTAATATGTGTTGTAGAATATCATCTTTATGGTTCCTTCTTAGTCATTCTATAAATAATGGTAGGGTGTCGTGCTTTGACTGCTCTCGAAGTTATTTTGTTGGACTCGCATCTAATGTTGACTGTTTGGTCTTGGTTTGCCACTTTTTTTTAAAAGCAACTAGCTTTGGCACACCTTATCCCACAGAAAAAAAGATAAATAAGAAGAAACAAAACAAAATCAACTATCTTTTGCGGAGAATTTTTCCTTTCTTTCCCGAAACAAGAACTGTTTGTTTTTCTCTTGTTCGTATTGAAAAGCAGCCTCCTATGTTCAATACAGAAATAGAGCGTTCTTTGAACTGGTAGTTTGGCGCAGTCCTTCAAACTGATTATGCAGACAGATTTTGTTTTGGTCGTTGCTTACATATTTAAGGAGATAAGAAAGGATTTTTCTCGGTTTCCACTTTTTATTTCTATTTTCCTTCCTCGTGCACCTGTTCCTAATTTCCAAAGACATGGATGTGCTTGCTGTTTTGTTGATCATTCAGAAGAAATCAGCAGTGATGAGTTTGTCGTCTGAAAATATTTTATTATTGAAGGATATCTGTCTTAAGTTTCTTGAAATTTGCATTTCTGGATACAATGCTTCATAGTTTATGCATCTCAAATTTCTAATGTTATACGTCTAATTTTCATGGACTGCAGATGTTTCAGTTGATACCAGCAGGTCAAGGAAGTTTATATGTGTCCAACGACATATTTCGCTTGAATTACGCATGAAGGGTTCTGAGTTGAATTGTTTCTTGGTCATGTTTTCGTGATTGGTTGTCTAAAACTAAACAAGTCAGATTATAACTTCTAGCAAGATATTGCCTCTGTTTGATATCACAGTCAGTATAAGACCAGTCTTCCTGTAATGGTTTGGTGAATTGATTGATGCACTTGGCGACAGTTTGAATTTTATGGAATTGAATGAGTCCTATCTTGCTTCCTGATGTTATTTTCTTGCAAGTTTCTCTCTCTGATGTTGCTCATCATGATTCCTCCCTTTTTCTCTTTGCTACTTTAAGCCGTGATTATTTGGTGGATCTCGAGACATGTAAAAGTTGTGTTGGAAGTGCTTGCGGTGCCTGAAGCTGTTGAAACGTGGGCCTAAATTTTTAAGAAAAAGGTTGTTAAGATATGGATTGTGTTATCAGGTTTGCACTTGATTCGTAACCGTTGTCATGGCGAAATTTTTATATAGTAATTGATTTAAACTTTCCGAAGCTGAAGGCAGTCCTGTAGAATTTGATACCTGACACTTTGACCAATAGCTTTGCTATGTCGTATATGAGTGAAGAAGTGCTGTAGTAATCCTAAAGTATGGTGTCTATTTGTTTCTTTTTTGTCCGAGGAAAAGTAACGTGGTCGTCTTCCCCTTTGGTAATTAGAAGCTTTATTAAATAAATATATTGAACAACAACTAACTAGGTACTTGGAGGCCGGAGGGCAAGAGTGAGTGGGTTGGGAGAATCAGAGTTTTGATATATTAACGCATTGGTTCTTTATTGAAATCTTATTTGTCATGCATGTTATATTTTGCCTCTCTTTTTGATTTTCAAATCTCCGTCCTAGTTAACGACTCTATTATGATCTGAAGATTGACTTATTGATCTGTCATTTCAAAGTCCTCTCTCTTCTTGTATATAATTATTTCCTTCTGGGGATCTTGCTTGATTCTAAATACTAATTAAACGTACGTTTCTCTTGGTGGAAAAATTAATGGTATCTCAAAAGGGAATGTTTAATATTTTTTCAACAATCTTAAGGATATTTACACTCTTTTATTATGGAGAATGAAAGAGTGAATAATTTACTATACATGATAATCATTCATGTCAAATAGGATTTGACATATTTTTTTGATGAAAGGGAAGATGATGATTAATGTGTTGGTGGAACTCTTTATGAGTTGTGAAAAGATTATCTCCTTAACCTGAAATTTTTTAAAAATATGGGGATTCGTGGTGCCCAAAGTTATATATCATGTTCCTAAGAAGGAAAAGTTATTTGTTAAAATTATAACTTGGCCTTAAAAAGTTGAGATTTTTTTTTTTGGCAAAAATTTATATTGGAAGATAAAAAATATGTTGTTTTTTTGGCTCTGAAAGTAATGTTGCTTCGAGTCTCTTAGTCATTTGGGTGAAGAAATCTTTGAATTATGACCCTTTCCTACTAATTTGAGATATTTTTGCAGAAGTTAAAGTTGCTTCTATGTTTAAAAAATTTTATTTTGGTATTTGAATATGAAAGATACCAAAAGAAAATAGATTCTTATATGTGTTGAAAGATGTTTCAAAAAACACTTGTATAGAAGTCAAGTTTCATTTTATTTGAGGTGATTTTGTGCCTTATTTGAAAAATACTATGAGTTAGTATTCTGTATGTGGATTTTCCACTGTATTAGAAGGATACAATGATAATATTGAATCTTTGGTTCAGATGTGAAAAAACTAGCCGTTGGAGCAACAATTATATAAACATGGTCTTTGGAGAGCTAAAGACACAATTTCTAAAACAAATTTCTGAATCATCTTTTCATCCTATATGCTGGGTTTCTTTCTTGAGTTTTCTGCTAGTTCTGTTCCCAATTTAATAATTGGAAGAGTTTGTTGAATCCTGGGGGATACACCTAATTTTATTCATTATGGTGTGAGCGAAATATCATTAAGGACAATATCCTTGACACGCCTCAAGTTAAATCTTGTTCTCCATAATTAATTTTTCCAACATCTCTTCTATCATTCTTATACCGACTATTACAATGCCACGAAATCCCTAACGCCATGTGAGGTTGATTATGCACAGTCGGAGTGTGCTTTTCATATTTTCCCTTCTCATAAAACAGTACGGAGTGAATTATGTATGCATTTCAAATCCTAGAAACATTCACTTCTCTAGCTATACATCAGATAAAGCTAGCGGTTGTTTTGAGGGAATATAATTACACCTGCGTGATTAGTCAAAATAGAACTAGATAGATCAAGGTGCTAGCACAGGGGTAAGAATATACGTTATACTACGATTTTGAAGT
The DNA here is from genome assembly GCF_000393655.2 of Nicotiana sylvestris. NCBI lineage: Eukaryota > Viridiplantae > Streptophyta > Magnoliopsida > Solanales > Solanaceae > Nicotiana > Nicotiana sylvestris. The sequence continues at coordinate 121,204,197 of NC_091058.1, read as the reverse complement.
TTTGGATCTATCATTTGAAAATCGAGAGGAAGAACTCTGTCATATTTGATTAGTTGAAGGACTTGCTAGTTGATAATATAATCAAACCCCTTGTGATATATAGAAGAGAAAAAACAAAAACAGTGGAAGGTGGTGGGTCTTATTTAATTAACAATATGTGAATAGTAAATCGCAAACAAAAGTTTGTGCATATATAAACGGGGAATTATGAGAAGTAAATAAAGCGTTAATGCCCAACGGCCTCGCACCAGATTGAAATTTCAGTGATCAATGCTGCTGAAAGTACTGAATACAAAAATAGCAAATTAAAAGAGAACCTTCTGCAGGTTGCAGAATAGTAGAGCATTGAAGGAGCATGTTTAGTTCTAGCTTCTTATATTATTTGCTGTAATTAAACATAGAGATGCAGATTGAGAACAACGAGCAAAAGAATGAGAAGCAAACCAAAGAGGATAGCATGAACCAATATGGAAATCCAACTTGTCTTCATGTTCAAGAAATCAACTGGCCGAATCTTGCCCGGCATTTGAAAGAGTAATCCGGGAGATAGAAATGCAAATAGCGATGTAGCTATGATCGGACCAGCCCAATCATTCATATTTTATGATCTTTAGCACTCTATTCAACTTTTGGATAGATAAAAATAGTACTAAGTAAGAGATCTAAGAAAAGAGAAGAAGAGAGAAAAAGTACACTAAACAAGTAGTAGTAGTAGATAAGAAAAGGAAGAGCTTTGGAATATGATATCAATGGCGTGAAAGTAGAAAATGATGAGAGAATCGCATAAAGTAAAGGAATATATGAAAATATCAAACACTTTCTAGTTTAATTATTCCCACCTTGTAATATAACTTACGTACTGAGTCTAGAGAGTACTACTTTATTAGCTATAGTGGATAAGGCAAACCCATCCATGATGTTACAAAGGACACCAACCGGACAAAGCTTAGCTGCCTAACAGAGCTAATTGGCTATTGTCTTTGCCTGCAATTATGCATGCGCATATTGACTACTACACCAATACATAGTATCATAAAAAAGATCAAATTTACTCCTATGATCAACTTTGGCATTGTTACATTTTTTCTCTAGTTTTACTCTGCCGTAAGAAAAAAGTTTTCATTTTTTCCTTGACTCCTTACCTAGCTTCAATCAGAAGTTAATTTTAAAGTATAGTCAAAAGTTATGGAGAACTTGAACCTTTTTCCGAAAGAAAAGTTGACCTTTTCCCAATTAAAAAAGAAAGAAAAAACTATAGTGCAGTTCCATTCCTCCAATGGTTGATTGGAAGCTAGAATATTAGGTGTATAATACTAGCATTAGATTGTGGAGTACTAAATTACTAGTAGTTTGCTAGAACATTAGGTGTAAAATACTAGCATTAGATAGTGGAAGCTAGAATATTAGGTGTGAATGACTGGCACTAGATCGTTCTAGTATTAGTAGTTTGCTTTCCGGTTTTCCTGTTGATAACTTAAGTAAACTTGGGTGGAATTTGATTATTTTACTGTTATAATTTCTTTTTCAGCTTAAACTTTAAATATTTTTGAAATTTTAAACTAAAACTTTTTAACGCCATCGAAAACTACTTTATTAGAAAGCGCCAATCCGGCTCCAGCTCTGCTGCTCGATAACTGATAAGCCAGCAGCAATACTTGACGGTGGTGTTAATTGAGTCAATCCATTAAAACCTCAAGAGAAGTAGAGAACAGAGGTGAAAATTAGGAAAAGTAGTGTATGCAAAAGAATATCCCATGAAAATTTAGACCAGTGCGAGCTGTAATCAAGATGATGATGGAGCAATTGAATTATCCTGAGCTGAGAGTTTGGAGAATTCATATTGACGGCTATTTTGATACTTAAAATTGGAAAGCGGCTACTCTAATATATCCTTTCTCTTTCCTCAATTTTCGATTTGCACGCGTAATGCTTTTGTCATAATTCGAATTAAAAACTCAATAAGCTGAAGTTTTATGGTCCCGGATTCATTAGTTTTGTCATTAAGCCTTTTCAAAAACTTCAGCAGAAGATGCTAAAGTTATTTAGTTCATTTATAAAAACTTCAACACTAAATAAGCTGAAGTTTTTTTGTCCTGGATTCATTAGTTTTGTCATAAAGCTTTTTCAAAAACTTCAGCAGAAGATGCTGAAGTTATTTAGTTCATCAATAAAAAACTTCAGCATTAAATAAGCTGAAGTTTTTTTTGTCCTGGATTTATTAGTTTTGTCATAAAGCTTTTTCAAAAACTTCAGCAGAAGATGCTGAAGTTATTTAGTTCATCTATAAAAATTTCAGTACTATATAAGCTGAAATTTTTGAAAAAGCTTTCTAACATACTAGATAAATAATCAGATTGCCAAAAGTATCTAAATCATAAATTTTGGAAAAATAAACATGAAAAGAACAAAATTATCACGAAAAGAATCACTAAGTGTGACCTTAAACTTCCCGTACGTGAAAATATTTACAAATTATTGGCTACTAACTTACGTAATTATTTATATTTTGTTTTTAAATAATCTGATAAACATACTTATGACAATCATCCCATGAAATGAAGTTTCATAGCAGCACCAACAACAACAGAAGAAAGAAGAAGAAGAAAACGAAGGAGGAGAAGGAGGAGGAGAAAGGGGGCTGAAATTGTTTAAAAAATGGGTACAAAATAAAACTTAAAAAAAAATGGGTATAGGTTAAATGAGGACGACCAAATAAGGCGCCCCACCTGAATTACGCCTGTGATATCACGATTGAAAAAAAAGCGCATATTGAATATAACTTAATTTCTAACTAGTTTCAAGCTTGTGAATCGAGTATTGTCTAAAACTATATAAAGAATCCAATACTATATCTGAACATGTAAATGGCATCTCATCAAAAGCGGGTCCAAAAACTGCTTGTTTTCATTTGCATGAATTTTAGTAAACAATCTATACACCTTTTGACAATTACCTGTGAAATATAACTATACGGAGAAACAAACACAGAGAAATTAAGTTTGATAAAACAAGAACATATCCCTATTAATTAAGGCAAAAGCTAGCTTAGCTTTCCAAGAAATTAGAATTGGAAACATATACTACTCCCTAATTAAATCTTGATTGGAGGGAAAGAAAAATCGGACCAAATGTGGAGATTAGCGGTGACAATCAAAAGGGTATATATACAAAAATATAAAATGGCATGAACAAGTATTGAAATGCCACTGGTGTACATATTCCCGAACTCAATGCACCTCGTTCTTGAAGGCAACTGGAATAGCAGTCCCGGCGACAATATTATGAACAATGCCGCCGCTATCACCGATGGCGCCCAATCTGTTCCCATTATTTATGCTTCTTCTATCTTCTTCTTGCTATAATTTCTCTTAGCTAGTCAGAAAAATTAGTAAGTGGCAAAGAGGAAATTTATATAGTGGTTTTGCTTAGTGAAGAAGGAGAGAGAGAGGATATATGCTAAACTTGAGAGTGAAATGCACGTATGGTATTAAAAAGAGAGAAGAAAGTGTATATGGTGTGACGGTGGGGTTTTTGCTTTATGGATCCAAGTTGACAGAAATTAAACTACTGCCTTTGTGAATAAGTTACCAGAAGGAAGAAAAAAAAAAAGTTTTCCTCTTAGTTTTGCTAAACACATTAACACTACTAGAAATTGGTAGAAAACCGTCCAGGACCTATCGACCGAAATCGCTGGGAAGTAAGAAAAATAGTGTAAATTGATCGTAAAAGGCAAACAATCAATTTCAAAAAAAATAAAATGTGGTCCCAAAATATCGAGATACTGTTTTATCTGGCACATTTAAATATAGCGATTGATGTCGGTCGAAAACCAGTCAATGTTTTACCAAAAGCTGGTTAGACTTGCATACTATGTAGGAATTTTTTTTTTCAATTTTGAGTCGGTATTTTTAATTTGCATTTTCAGCCCAATTTCAACAGTCTCGAAATCTGACAAAAGTCACAAAACCCGAAAGGCCGTTCACTCACGAGTCTAACCATACCAAATTTACTCAAATCCGATAATAAAATCTCATTCAAAACCTCAAAAATCCATCTCAAGAACACTTCCTCTTTCCCCCCAATTTTCCACCCTAAATCACAAATTAAATGATGGAATTAAAGACATAATCATGGATTTGACCAAAATTAGATAGAAATCACTTACTCCAAACACCCACGCAAGAATCTCTCCAAAAATCGCCTTCCACCGAGCTCCCAATTCAATTTTGTGATATGAACTCAAAATCCTCGTTTTTGAATCTTTTATTCTGCCCAGGTACGCCTCCTTTGCGAACGCGGAGGTACCCTCGCGTTCGCAAAGCACAAATTGCCTCTGACCAAAATTCCTTCTACGCGAACGCGAACCTTTACTGGCCCCTCTCTTCGCGAACGCGGACCTTATGTCATGACCCAAAATCCATTAAGAGTCATGATGGTGCCGGACACCACTGTCAGGCAAGCCAACACCAAGAAGTTAATTAAATTCTCATTTTAATATTTTTTGAAATCATTTCTTTTCCTCAAATTAAACAATAAATAATGAACTTCACCGAATAAATAATGATGTCGTTAACAAATTTCCAATACTGTATAATCCCATATACATCCCAGAACCCGGTGTCACAAGTGCATGAGCAATTTCTAGGAATAAAATGTAATACAATAACTGTCTGGAATACAAATTGGACAGAAAAGAAAGTACAATACTCTGAAGGAGACTCTGCCGGTTGCGGGTCGTCTCGAGAGATGTAGCTCACCTAAGTCTTCGTATCAACCATGCCGCTGCGCCCAACGAGGCCACTAGACATATATGTGCCCGTGCAATAAAAATGCACAACAAGTGTAGTATGAGTATGAAAATAACGCGTACCCAGTAAGTATCCAGTCTAACCTCGAAGAAGTAGTGACAAGAGGTCGATCCCAACACTTACTAGTGGTCCAACAATATGATAATATGAAATTCTAATTAAGCATGATTTATAGAGATAACAACAAAACTCAGAACATGAAAAATAGCCGAACAATTCTTTCATTAGTATTATAGGACTCCAAAACACTTCCTTCATTTAAAACAAATAATCTCTCAAAAACAAATTTATACAAATTATAAAAAAAAGTTTCCGGCTGTATTATCACACATAATTTCTACCGAGGACGTTCGACCCGATCCAACATAAATGTAAATTGTGCACTGCCGAGGGTCGAACGACGCGAATCATAGACACATCAATTTTCCCGCTCGCGAATCATACCTGCGACACAGTCCCCGTTCACGAATCATACATGCGACGCTATCAAATATAAATTTAAGAAATTATCCCGCTCGCGAATCATACCTGTGATGTAGTCAAAAATAAATTTAAGAAATTACCCGCTCACGAATCATACCTGTGACGCAGTCAAATATAAATTTTGACATTTAAATCATATCTCTTTCTTGGGGGGGGGGGGTTAAAAAAAGAAAAATTCAACTTGAAACCTTTTAGGGAAATTACCCTGCTCGCGAAACATACATGGGACGTGGTTACACATAGATTTCTTAAGTTATTATAATATTCCTCAATTCTTTTCGAAATTTACGAAGTTCAAATGGAACCTTTTAAATCTTAAATTCTTCAATTTTCATTTCTTTCAAGAAAAATATTGCTCAACCTAAATCTTGCTTCTTCTCAAGGCAAACAATAAACATGATTCGACAGTAATATCAACAAGGCATGGTGTGAACCTAGACTATCTAGACATTGGCATAACTAGTAGCTATGTACGGACTCTCGTCACCTCGTGCGTACGTAGCCCCCATAATTAGAAGTACATATTAGTTTATTTCACCTATGAGGTTAATTCCCTCTTACAAGGTTAGAAAGGAGACTTACCTCGCTCTGAAGTTCCATAATCGGCTTCCAAGCCCTTCCGACGACTCAAACTGATGATTAACGCTCCAAAGCTAGCCAATAATTGAGAAAATCCATAAATGCATGCTCCAATACTCACAACAATTCAATTTAGATAAATTCCCAACTCCGCTCGAATAGTTGACAAAATCGCCCTCGAGCCCATGCACCCGGATTCCGAAATTTTTTGAAGATAAAGATTACCCATAACATTACGAACCCAAATATATATTTTATTCCCAATTTCATGTACAATTTCCAAAAATACCAATTTTCTAGGTTTTTTCTCAAACCCCAAATTCTTACTAATTTCCATGTTAAAATCTATACATAATCAATATGTTTAACTTATAATAGGTGGGAATGACTTACCTTGACATTGAAGATGAAAACCCCCTCTTGAAACCCTCCAAGAATTGCCCAAACCAAGAGAAAATGGGCCAAATTCCGTTTTTAAAATAACTCACTGCCCAACGATTTTTCGCACCTACGGTCACTTGACCGCTTCTGCGGTTCCGCAGGTGCGGACCAAACACCGCTTCTACTGTCCTCCATCAGACCCCTTGATCCCGCATCTGCGATCGCCATCCGCTCATGCGCCCTCGCTTCTGCGGCTCCCCGCTCGCACGTGCGGTCCCGCTTCTGCGGAACGTGGTCGCATCTGCAATCCCAGTCTTCTCCAACCTAAGCCGCTTCTGCGACCTTCATGGCCGCTTCTGCGGCTCCGCACCTGCGGCCCTAACCTCGCAGGTGCGGTTGCACAAGAAGATAGCAGCCTCAATTCCTCTTCAAATTCCAAATTCGATCCGTTAATCCCCCGGAATCTACCCAAGACCCCCATGAACTTATCCAATTATACCAACCCATCCCAAAATACATTACAAATTAGTCGAGCCTTCAAATCAAACGACGTCGAATTTATGGATTGCACCTCATTCCGAGCTTAATGAACTTTAGGATTTCCAACTTCTACATCTGAAGTCGAAACCTATCAAATCACGTCCGATTGATCTCAAATTTTGCACACAAGTCATATTCGACATTGCGGACCTACTCCAACTTCCGGGATCAGAATCTGACCCTGATATCAAAAAGTCCACTTCCGGTCAAACTTCTCAAAACCTTTGAATTTTTAACTTTAGCCAAATGATTCCAAAATGACCTACGGACCTTCGAATCAACTCCAGGACGTGCTCCAAATACCAGAATCACCATATGGAGCTATTCCCAGACTCGGAATCCCAAACTGACATCGATAACACTGAAATGCACTTCAACCCAAACTTATGAAATTCTTCCAAAAAGGCTAACTTTCACAATAGGCATTGAAACGCTCCCAGAACATCCAAAACCCGATCCGGACATATGCCCAAGTCCAAAATTATCATACGAACCTGCTGGATTCTTCAGGTCCTGATTCTGAGGCCGTTTACTCAAAAATCCAATCTTAGTCAATTTTTCCAACTTAAAGCTTCCAAAATGAGGATTCTCTTTCCAAATCAACTCTGAACTCCCCAAAATTCAATTCCGACCATGCGTACAAGTCATAATACCTGAAGTGAAGCTCCTCATAGACTCAAATCACCGAAGAACGCGCTAGAGCTCAAAATGACCGGTCAGGTCGTTACACCTTACCTCCGCGAACACGTAGACCAAATGCATGGGGTCCCCAGTTTTCTCTTCTCTTCTTTGCAAATGCGTTCCCCATCTCGCATCCGCGATGCACTCACCTCCTAACCTTTGTGAACACGTCCTATTCTTTGCGAATGCGAAGAACAAATCCTCCTCAGCCTCCAGGTACACCTCGTGAATGCGAGACTTGTATCACGAACGCGTAAGAGGAAACTAGCAACATAAAAAACCTACAGTTATCAGCCAACAAGCTAAGTCCAAAATTGATCCGATAGCCACCCGAAACTCATCCAAGGCCCTGAGACCTCAACCAAACATACCATCAAGTCCCAAAACACTATACGAACTTAGGCGAATCCTCAAATCACCTCAAACAATATCAAAAATATGAATTACACACGGATTTAAGCCTAATGAACTTTGAAATTTCCAAATTCTACAAACGATGCCGAAACCTATCAAATCACGTCCGATTGACCTCAAATTTTGCACACAAGTCATATATGACACCACGAACCTACTCCAACTTATGAAAATCTAATCCGACCCTGATATCAAAAAGTACACTCTCGGTCCAACTTTCTAAAATTCTAACTTTCGCCAATTCAAGCTTAATTATACTATGGACCTCCAAAATACAATTCGTATGTGCTCATAAGTGCAAAATCACCTAACGGAGCTAACAAAACCATCAAAATTCAAATCCAAGGCCATTTACACATAGGTCGACATCTGGTCAACTTTTCCAACTTAAGCTTCCAATTAAGAGACTAAGTGTCCCAATTCACTTCGAAATCACTCAGGACCCGAACCAACTAACCCGGTAAGTCATAATACAACTGTAGGACATAAAAGAAGTAGGAAATAGAGAAACAGGACTACAACTATCAAAACGACTAGCCGGATCGTTACATTAATATATCGACCAATATTGATCTTTATTAGAAAATAAATAAAATTATTTTCCAATATACTGGCTGACTTATGTTGGTATATGTAGTTTTTCTAGAAAGCGTGTCAGTTAATTTGGTCAACTTTTGGTTGAAAAACCGACCACCATCGGTCGAAAATTACGACCGACTTCGATCACTATTTATTACCGACCAACCTTATTTCGACGAATTAAAGTCGGTCGGGAATCAGTTGATTTTTCAAGATTTTCGACCAATTTCGATCGATATTCTTGGACAAGTTTTAGCAATATTCGAGTAGTGTAATCACTTAGATTAGTTAAGAAAAGCTAGTAGTGAACATACGTACATGAAGGGCGGTACCTTATTACACAATTAAAATTCCAATTGCGGCTAATATGTCAAAACCTACCCTGAATGATGACAATAGTACTTGGTTTCATTTTCTAAGGGACGTCGGCAATGATATTCGTGGCTCAGTCTCACTTAAAGCTTTTTCCACTAGCAAAGTAAAGAGCTAGGAGCTTTCAATTTATGTGACACACTTTTCTTATTAGGCTGTTGGCGAGCACAAAACACAACATATAATTGATGCTCACCAGCTAAATATAGTATAGTTTAATTATCATCTATACAGGGATTGAATTTAAATAATGTTCAAGTAATTTCTGGCTTAAACGCTATTCATGATGATTAACACTGTGATTGAAATGATTATGAACTAAAATTAACTATTAAAACTGAAGCAATAAACAATTGATCACAGAAAGACAAGAGTTGAGATACACCGATATAGTAAATGGGAGAAATAAGGGTCGTGATAGGATATGTTCAAGATAGCTATGCGAAATCTTTCAATTCACTCTAATGTTCTAATGATTCTCATGAATTCACTCGATGATTAGTTCAATCTTATAGCCAAGGCTCCTCTTTCGATTAAATTTGAACTCTACGAGGTGAACTAATATAAAACACTGTGAATGTATGCAAGAATACCTTAATGGACTAATCTTTTGGAAAATATCTCTTGAATATTCTACTAACTTGATTTAATCAACAATTCAACAATCTCTTTCGATTACTCAAAAGAATCACTAAATTAAATCAAACAAAATAAAGCAAAGATAATCACCTAAAATATTTCTTTTTTGATTAAATAATTTGGTGAACAAAATTGCAATCAATTCAAAGCTCCATAAACGAATTCATACAAAATAACTAGATTTAAAATCCACAAATATCAATCAAACACTATATCTGTCAAACCCTAAAGTAAACTACTCCATAATCAGGGAGAAAGACATCCTAAATAGAGTTAAAGAATAAAAAAACATGAATCCAATCCAAACTTGGGTGTTGAGTTGAGGAAAGAATGTGAATCCTTGTGCCTTAAAGTCTCCAATGCTCTCCCAATCTTCTGTAGGTCAAAATTCCTTTAAAAATCATATTTTTAGTGTATTTATACCATGAAGGAACGACCCCAGATGAAAAATATCCTTTCCAAGTCGAAGCGAGAAAACTAGATCGCGAAAATACACTGGCGCGGCACGCCATGCACCGCTAGAGAGTTCATTTTTTCACTTTGCAGAAAAATGACACTAGCGCCCCGCGGGGCGTTAGTGCAATTTTTTCAGAGTAAGTTTTTCTTCTCACTTTTTGATATCCAGACTTGTCCTTGACCCCCAAAAGCGATCTCAGTTGAATTCCTTAGCTTTTATTCAAACTTTAAAACTCTAAATTATCTTCTTAACTTATAATCATCTCTTGCAAGGCATAAAACAACAAATAAGTGCAAATTATCATCATTTAAGTTCAAACATGAATAAAGTGCAGTAATTAGAGTGTAAAATGTAGCTAAAGCACGGGTTCCTAGCCTACCATCATCCGTTTCAAGAAAATAACATATTTTTATATTTGAAACAAATTAACTCTTGGCTTTTTATTTTATTAATTTTATGTGATTACTGAAATTGAAAGCTATATAATATTTTTTACCCTTTAAACTTTTGAGATCACAAGTTTTCAAAAGTTTTTTCTTTTCTCTTGAACTTTGTACTATGTCGATTGAATTTACATCACATAAATTAAACTGAAGGCTTGTCAAGTACTAAGAGCCCGTTTGCCCATGCTGCCAAAATCTGCTTATTTTGAAAAGTACTATTTGCAAAAGTACTTTTGAAAAAACAGTTTGTATTTAGCCAATTCATTTAAGAAGTACTTTTTACAACATTTGGTAAATAAATCATGTTTGGCCAAATCTTTCCAAAAATACTTTTGTGACGACCCGACCAGTCGTCTCATGAGTTACTACTCCGTTTCCCCTATTTCTGCCTCTTTATGCTTCGTTAATTGTGTTTTATGTGATCGGATTGATCAGTTTGAGTTCGGAGAGAATTTGATAAGAAATAAGACACTTAGTCTCTTTTAAGAAGGTTTAAGTTGGAAAAGTCAACCGGATATTGACTTATGTGTTAGAGGGCTCGGATGTGAGTTACGATGGTTCGGTTAGCTTTGGGAGGTGATTTATGGCATAGGTGCACGATCGAAATTGGTTTTGGTGGTTCGGAGTAGAATTGGGCTTGAATTGGCGAAGTTGATATTTTGGCGATTTCCGGTTGATAGGTGAGATTTTGATATAGGAGTCAGAATGGAATTTCGAGAGTTGTAGTAGCTTAGTGGTGTCATTTGGGATGTGTATGCAAAATTTCAGTTCATTCGGACGTGGTTTGGTTGGGTTTTTGATCGAAAGCGTATTTCGGAAGATTTTAGAAACTTAAGCTTGAATTCGATGTGATTTGGTAGATTTGATGTTGTTTGAGGTGTTTTGATGATTGGAACAAGTTTGAATAAGTTATTGAGTTATGTTTGTGCTTTTGGTTGAGGTCCCGGGGGCCTCGGGATCATTTCGGGTGGTTATCGGAGAATTTGGAACTTGGTTGCACCAGCTGATATTGCTGCTTCTAGTGTTTTCGCACCTGCGGTTTGGGGACCGCAGGTGTGGCGCCGCATGTGCGAGGGAGAGGCTGCAGAAGCAGTTTTGGGAAGGATGTCAGGAAATTTCAAATGCAGTTATTGGGCCGCATCTGCGGAACCGCAAATGCGGAAGAAAGATCGCAGATGCGGCAGTGGCCGACTTAATGAATTCCAGTAGAAGCGGATGAATTGACCGCAATTGTGGTACTGCAGAAGCAGTTCTTGAGTCACAGATGCGACAATGCCTAGGCAGAATGTTTTAAGTAATTTCATCCGCGATTTTGGGGCTCATTTCCTCCATAGTTGAGCATTTTTAGAGCTTTTTGAAGGAGATTAAAAAAGGATTCAAGGGGAAACGTTTGGAGGTCAGAATTTCGGACCTAAAACTCGATTCTATTGTGAAATCTACCTAGAAAATCATGGAACTTAAGCTAAAAAACGGAAGAACTATTGCTTGGGATTTTGGACTTTTGAATTGGGATTTGAAGGACCCTTTGAGGTCGGATTTGAGAACTTTTGATATGTATGAACTCGTGGGGTGATAAGGAATCTAATGATGTGAAATTTTTTGAGTTTTAAGAAGTGGGCCCGGGGCTCGAGTTTTGCTAATTTCGGAATTTTTGGTATTTTTCGATTGTTTTCGCTTGGGATTTGTTCCCTTAGCATATTGTGACGTATTCGTTCTGATTTTGGATAGATTCGACAAGCGTGGAGGTTGATTCGAGAGGCAAAGACATCGCGAACTAGAGATTTAGTCGGTTCGAGGTGAGTAATGATTGTAAATGATGCCCTGAGGGTTTGAAACCCCGGATTGCATATAGTAGTGCTAAATTGAGGTAAGACACAAGCTTGATGACGGGCGTGGGGTTGTGTACTATTGGGAATTGTGACTTGGTCCTTCCCGATTGATGATTTTACCACGTAGTTGACTGAAACTTATTTGCTATCATCATGTTTTGGGCTGATTTTCATATTTGGGCTTCGTGCCAACTATTTGAACCCTTCGTGGATTTTTATCACTATTTCCTCACTGTTTTGACTTATTACTTGAACTCAGTCTTGCTATTTTCCACTGTTTTACTACTCAGCCATTTTTACTCAGTTTTGAGACTTAAATGATATTTTAAATGATGTTTTGGGCTGAGAAATACTGTTTTACTAGTGCCCGAGGGTCTTGTGATGATTTTCGGACTGAGTTCAGCCGAGGGCCAGATGTGAGGATACACTGAGACTGATATGAGACCGAGGGCCTGAGATACATTTATACGGCACGAGGTGGCTTGATTGACATGAGGCAGATGGCCTAGATTTGATGCCACGGGATGACTTGATATTGCGCTTGGGCCGTAAGGGGCCCCTCCCGGAGTCTGTACACCCCCAGTGAGCGCGAGTACCTATTGTGATGTGAGATTGAGCCCGAGGGACTGACACTGTTCTGATATTTGAGCCCGAGGGGCTGGTATTGTTCTATATGATAGCCTGCGGGGCTAGTATTGTTCCATGTGGCCCGAAGGGCTGGTACTGTTCTAAGATGTTGCCCGAGGGGCGGTTTTGTTGATAATGTGCCCGAGGGGCGAACTTTTACTTGTTTTTTTTTCTTTTAATTATTTGTTTTACTTGATAAAAAAGGGATTTTACTTGATTCTTCACTGATTTACTGATTTTTAGTGATTTTACTGCTTCGGTATAGAATGCCTTATTTTTTACGTCTTTTCTTACTTTCAGTCATTATTTATATTTATTACTCACTAGGTAGGAGTACTCACATTACTCCCTGCACCGTGTGTGCAGGTTCAGGCGTAGCAGGTCCCGCTCCTGAGTGCTGATCCTTCCAGTCCAGGCGGTATTTCGGAGACTACGAGGTAGCTGTTGGTGTCCGCAGCCCCCGAGTCTCCCTTATCTTATTATTTCTATGTTCTTCAAATAGTTGTACCAGATATTGTATTTAGTAAACTCGTGTTAGGATCCTTAGTTGCTCATGACTTATGACACCCCGGTTAGGACTGTGTCGGGTTGGGTTTCAGTGTTGTTATCTCTATTTCCGCTAAATATTGCTTTTAAATCATGTTTAAAGTATCTTTATGTTATTTAACTGCTTAAAAGGGTGAATTGTGTTAATTTGGCTGGCCTTTTCCTCACGAGAGGCGCTATCATGACCGAGTTAGGGTTAGGGTCGTGACAAGTTGGTATTTGAGCCTAGGTTATGTAGGTCTCACGAGTCATGAGCAGGTTTAGTAGAGTCTCGCGGATCGGTACAGAGACGTCTGTATTTATCCTCGAGAGGCTACAAAACCTTTAGGAAAAACTTCATATTCTTGAAATTCTTATCGTGTGAACTTGTTGCTCCGAGTACTAAACTTTTGTTATTCTATTCTCTCACATATGGTGAGGACACGAGCTACTGGACGAGGTGGACGACCACCAGTTCCACCAATTGAGACCACCAGTGGCTGAGGATGCGGTAGTGGTCGTGGCAGAGCAGCGAGGGCAACACCTGTTGATCCACCAGCTGCCCCAGTTGAGGATCAGGCTCCAACAATACCAGTTCAGGCACCAGTTGTGCCCATCGTGATCCCAGGTCTTCAGGAGGCCTTGGTACAGATCTTATCAGTTTGCACTGGCCTACCCTAGGCAGTTTCATCCTTTGCAGCAACAACTACTTCACAGGTCGGGGGAGGCAATCAGACCCCCGCCGCTCGCACACCTAAGAAGGTAGTGCAGGGTCTTTAGACGCAGAGACACCTCTATCCCAGCCGGTTGCACCAGCTCAGGATTTTGTTGTGCCAGTGATGCCGGATGATGAGTAGCGTTGTCTTGAGAGGTTTGGTAGACTCCAGCCTCCGACAGTTAGCGGAGCAAAGGGCGAGGATGCCCAAGGTTTCTTGGATTAGTGCAAGCGGATGCTCTGTACAGTAGGGATTCTTGAGTCTAGTGGTGTGGCATTTACCACCTTTCAGTTTTCTGGGGCTGCCTTCACTTGGTAGGAGGCGTATGAGAGGTGTAGGCCTATGGGAGCAACGCCCCTAACTTGGCAGGAGTTCTACATTCTCTTCTTGGAGAAGTATGTGCCGCAGTCCTGTAGAGAGGAGCTGCGTAGGCAGTTTGAGTGGTTGCGACAATGGGATATGACTGTGTCACAGTATGAGCCGAGGTTTTCTGAGTTGGCTCGTCATGCCGTCTAGATAGTTCCGACAGATCGTGAGAGGATCAGGAAATTTGTTGATGGCCTTACTTGTCATATCCGTATTCTTATGACCAGAGAGAGAGTGATGGGTGCTACATTTGAGGAGGTGGTTGATATCGCCCGAGAGATTGAGACGGTTCACCGTCAGGAGTGAGAGGAGAGGGAGGCCAAGAGGCCTCGAGGATCGGGCAGTTATAGTGGTTCTCCTTCAAGGGGCCAGTTTCAGCATGGTAGAGCCCGTTCTTTTAGGACTACTCAGTCAGCCTACCTAGGTCATCATGGGGCATATTCAGGTCAGGGTTATCATGGATCTCAGCAGGGCCAGTCATCACTCAGTGCCCTCCCAGCTCAGAGTTCATCTCGAGCCTCATTAACTTAGGGCTCTTCTATGCCGAGTGCATCTGCTAGTCACTACGGTGTGAGGGGTTCCCTTCATTTCCCTTCTCCGGCACCTGGGAGTTGTTATGAGTGTGGCAAGATGGGCCACATGTGGAGGCAGTGTCCTTGTCGGGTTGCTAGTTTGTCTCAGCAGAGGGGTCAGCCCTCGACCTCCGCTCCAGTTACTTCATCACCCGGCCAGCCACCTAGGGGTGGAGGTCAGGCACTAGGGGTCTCCCCAGAGGGGGAGGTCGATCAGGCGGTGGCCAGACCCATTTCTATGCTATCCCAGGTAGGCCAGATGCTATTGCTTCAGATGCTGTCATTATAGGTATTATTTCAGTCTGCCACAGAGATGCCTCTATATTATTTGATCTCGATTCCACCTTTTCTTATGTGTCCTTGTATTTTTCTCATTATTTGGGTATGCCCCGAGAGTTTCTTGCTTTATCTGTTCATGTATCTACCCCGGTGGGCGATACCGTTGTTGTAGACCATGTGTACCGGTCTTGTGTGGTGACTATTGGGGGTCTGGAGACCCGAGTGGATTTATTGCTATTGAGCATGGTGGACTTTGATGTCATTTTGGGCATGGACTGGTTATCTCTATGTCGTACTATTCTGGATTGTCATGCTAAGACAGTCACTTTGGTTATGCCGAGTGTACCGCGGATCGAGTGGCGTGGTGTGACTGATTATGTCCCTAGTAGGATGATCTCTTTCTTGAAGGCCCAACGTATGGTTGGGAAGGGTTGTATTTCATATCTAGCGTTTGTGAGGGATGTCAGAGCTGAGACTCCCAATCTTGATTCTGTCCCAGTTGTGAGGGATTTTCCTGATGTGTTTCCTGCAAACCTGCCGGGCATACCACCGGACAGAGATATTGATTTTGGTATTGACCTGGTGCTGGGCACTCAACCCACTTCTATCCCGCCGTATTGTATGGCACCAATGGAGTTGAAGGAATTAAAATAACAGCTTTAGGAACTCCTAGATAAGGGGTTCATTTAGCCTAGTGTGTCACCGTGGGGTGCGCCGGTCCTGTTTGTGAAGAAGAAGGATGACACAATGAGAATGTGCATTGATTATAAGCAATTGAACAAGGTAACAATTAAGAACAAATATCCTTTGCCTCGCCTTGATGATCTATTTGACCAGTTTCAGGGAGCGAGCGTGTTCTCCAAGATTGATCTCCTTTCGGGTTATCACCAATTGAAGATCAGGGATTGAGATATTCTTAAGACAACCTTCAGGACCAGATATGTTCATTATGAGTTCCTTGTGATGTCTTTCGGGCTAACCAACGCCCCAGCAACGTTCATGCATTTGATGAACAACATGTTCCGGCCTTATCTTGATTCATTTGTGATAGTCTTAATTGATGATATTCTGGTGTACTCTCGTAGTCAGGAGGAGCACACAGAGCATTTGAGAGTTGTGTTGCAGAGATTGAGAGAGGAGAAACTTTATGCAAAATTCTCCAAGTGTGAGTTTTGGCTCAGTTTAGTGGCTTTCTTGGGGCACGTAGTGTCCAGCGAGGGTATTCAGGTTGATCCAAAGAAGATAGAGGCGGTTCAGAGTTGGCCTAGACCGTCCTCAGCTACAGAGATTCGTAGCTTTCTTGGTTTGGCAGGCTATTATCGCCGGTTTGTTCAGGGATTCTTATCCATCACATTGCCCTTGACCAAGTTGACTCAGAAGGGTATTTCATTTTTATGGTCGGACGAGTGTGAGGAGAGCTTTCAGAAGCTCAAGATAGCTTTGACCACAACTCCAGTATTGGTTTTTCCATCAGTTTCAGGTTCATATACCGTGTATTATGATGCTTCGAGAGTTGGAATTGGTTGTGTGTTGATGTAGAAGGGTAGAGTTATTGCTTATGCTTCTCCTCAGTTGAAGCCCCATGAGAAGAACTACCCCATTCATGATTTGGAGTTGGCTGCCACAGTTCACGCATTGAAGATTTGGAGGCATTACTTATATGGCGTATTATGTGAGATGTTCACTGATCTTCGCAGTCTTCAGCATTTTTTCAAGCAAAAGGATCTTAATTTGAGGCGGCGGAGATGGTTGGAGTTGCTTAAGGACTATGATATCACTATATTGTATCTTCCGGGAAAGGCCAATGTGGTGGCCGATGCTTTGAGCCGAAAGGCAGTGAGTATGGGGAGTTTGACATACATTCCAGTTGGGGAGAAACTTCTTGCAGTTGATGTTCAGGCCTTGGCCAATCGGTTTATGTGGTTGGATATTTCGGAGCCCAGTCGGGTGTTGGCTTGTGTGGTGTCTCGTTCTTCCTTATATGATCGTATCAGAGAGCGTCAGTATGATGATCCGTATTTGCTTGTCCTTAAGGACAGAGTTCAACATGATGATGCTAGAGATGTGATCATCGGTAATGATGGGGTGTTGAGGATGCAGGGCCGGATTTGTGTGCCCAATGTGGATGGGCTTTGGGAGTTGATTTTGGAGGAGGCCCATAGCTCGCGGTATTCCATTCATTTGGGTGTCGCGAAGATGTATCAGGATTTGAGGCAGCACTATTGGTGGAGAAGAGTGAAGAAATATATTGTGGGATTTGTAGCTCGGTGTCTCAATTGTCAGCAGGTGAAATATGAGCATCAGAGACCGGGTGGTTTGCTTTAGCAGATAGTTATTCCTGAGTGGAAGTGGGAGAGGATTACTATGGACCTTGTTGTTGGACTTCCACGAACTTTGAAGAAGTTTGATGCTCTTTGGGTGATTGTGGATCGGCTGACCAAGTCCGCGCACTTCATTCCTATATGTACTACCTATTCTTCAGAGCGGTTGGTAGGGATTTATATCCGGGAGATTGTTCGGCTGCATGGTGTCCTAGCTTCCATCATTTCAGATCGGGGCACTCAGTTTACTTCCCAGTTTTGGAAGTCTGTTCAGCGAGAGTTGGGTACTCAGGTGGAGTTGAGCACAACTTTTCATCCTTAGACGGACGGGCAGTCCGAGCGTACTATTCAGTTATTGGAGGACATGTTGCGTGCTTGTGTTATTGATTTTGGAGGTTCATGGGATAAGTTTCTACCGCTTACAGAGTTTGCTTATAACAATAGCTATCAGTCGAGTATTCAGATGGCTCCGTATGAGGCTTTGTACGGGAGGCGGTATAGATTTTTAGTTGGTTGGTTCGAGCCCAGTAAGGCTAGGCTATTGGGGACTGATTTGTTTCAGGATGCTTTGGAGAAGGTGAAGGTGATTCAGGAGAGGCTTCGTACAGCGCATTCGAGGCGAAAGAGTTATGCTGATAGGAAGGTTCGAGATGTGTCCTACATGGTTGGCAAGAAGGTTCTGTTGAAGGTTTCACCCATGAAAGGTGTCATGAGATTTGGGAAGAAAGGAAAATTGAGTCCTCGGTTTATTGGGCCTTTTGAGGTGCTTCGGAGGATTGGGGAGGTGGCTTATGAGCTTGTTTTGCCGCGCAGCTTGTCGAGCATGCATCCGGTATTTCATGTTTCGATGCTTTAAAAGTATATTGGGGATCCATCTCATGTTCTAGATTTCAACACGTTTCAGTTAGATGATGATTTGACCTATGATGTGGAGCCAATAGCTATTTTGGGTCGTCAGGTTCAAAAGTTGAGGTCAAAGGATATAGCTTCAATGAAAGTGTAGTGGAGAGATCGGCCTATGGAGGAGGCTACCTGGGAGACCGAGCAGGAGGTGCGGAGAAGATATTTTCACCTATTTGAGGCTCCAGGTATGTTTCTTGACTCGTTCGAGGATGAACGTTTATTTAAGTTGGGGAGGATGTGACGACCCGGCCAGCCGTCTCATGAGTTACCGCTCTGTTTCCCCCCATTTTTGCTTTTTTATGTTTCGTTATCCGTGTTTTATGTGATCGGATTGATCAGTTTGAGTTCGGAGAGGATTTGGTAAGAAATGAGACACTTAGTCTCTTTTAAGAAGGTTTAAGTTGGAAAAGTCAACCGGATGTTGACTTATGTGTTACAGGGCTCAGATATGAGTTCCGATGGTTCAATTAGATTTGGGAGGTGATTTATGGCTTAGCAGTGCGATCGGAATTGGTTTTGGAGGTTCAGAATAGAATTAGGCTTGAATTGGCGAAGTTGATATTTTGGCGATTTCTGGTTGATAGGTGAGATATTGATATAGGGGTCGGAATGGAATTCCGAGAAATGCAGTAGCTTCGTGGTGTCATTTGGGATATGTGTGCAAAATTTCAGGTCATTCGAACGTGGTTTGGTTGGGTTTTTGATCGAAAATGTATTTTGGAAGATTTTAGAAACTTAGGCTTGAATTCAATGTGATTTGGTAGATTTGATGCTATTTGAGGTGTTTTGATGATTGGAATAAGTTTGAATAAGTTATTGAGTTATGTTTGTGCTTTTGGTTGAGGTCCCGAGGGCCTCGGGATCATTTCAGGTGGTTATCGGAGAATTTGGAACTTGGTTGCAGCAGTTGATATTGCTGCTTCTGGTGTTTTTGCACATGCGGTTTGGGGACCGCATGTGCAGCGCTGCATGTGCGAGGGGGAGGCCGCAGAAGCGGTTTTGGGATGGATGTCAAGAAATCGCAAATGCGGTTGTTGGGCCGCATCTACGGAACCACAAATGCGGAAGAAGGATCGCAGATTCGGCAGTGGCCGACTTAATGAATTTTTGCAGAAGTCGATGAATTGACCGCAAATGCGGTACTGGAGAAGCGGTTCTTCAGTCGCAGATGCGACAATGCCTGGGCAGAATGTTTTAAGTCATTTCATCCACGATTTTGGGGCTCATTTCCTCCATAGTTGAGCACTTTGAGAGCTTTTTGAAGGAGATTAAAGAGGGATTCAAGGGGAAACATTTGGAGGTAAGAATTTTGGACCTAAAATTCGATTCTATTGTGAAATATACCTAGAAAATCATGGAACTTAAGCTAAAAAATTGGACGAACTAGAGCTTGGGATTTTGGACTTTTGAATTGGGATTTGAAGGACTATTTGAGAAATTTTGATATGTATGAACTCGTGGGGTAATAAGGAATCTAATGATGTGAAAATTTCTGAGTTTCGAGAAGTGGGTCCAGGGCTCGAGTTTTGCTAATTTCAGGATTTTTGGTATTTTTCGTTTGTTTTCGCTTGGAATTTGTTCCCTTAGCATAATGTGACATATTCGTTCTGATTTTGGATAGATTCGACGCACGTGGATGCCGATTCGAGAGGCAAACGCGTCGCGAGCTAGAGATTTAGCCGGTTCGAGGTGAGTAATGATTGTAAATGATGCCCTGAGGGTTTGAAACCCTGGATTGCACATCGTAGTGCTATATTGAGGTGAGACACACGCTTGATGACGAGCGTAGGGTCGTGCACTATTGGGGATTGTGACTTGGTCCGTCCCAATTGATGATTTTACTGCGTAGTTGACTGAAACTTATTTGCTATCATCATGTTTTGGGCTGATTGCCATATTTGGGCTTCGTGCCAACTATTTGAACCCTTCGTGGATTTTTATCACTATTTCCTCACTATTTTGACTTATTACTTGAAGTCAGTCATGATATTTTTCACTGTTTTACTACTCAACCATTTTTACTCAGTTTTGAGACTTAAATGATATTTTAAATGATATTTTGGGATGAGAAATACTGTTTTACTAAAGGGCTTGTGATAATTTTCGGACTGAGTACGGCCGAGGGCCAGATGTGAGGATACACTGAGACTGATATGAGGCCGAGGGCCTGAGATACATATATATGCCACAAGGTGGCTTGATTGACATGAGGGCGAGGGCCTAGATTTTATGCCATGAGATGACTTGATATTGTACTTGGGCCATAAGGGGCCCCTTCCGGAGTCTGTACACCCCTAGTGAGCGCGGGTACCCATTGTGATGTGAGATTGAGCCCGATGGACTAGCACTGTTCTAAGATTTGAGTCCGAGGGGCTGGTATTGTTCTATGTGATAGCCCGCGGGGCTGGTATTGTTCCATGTGATTGCCCGAGGGGCTGGTATTGTTCTGAGATGTTGGCCAAGGGGCGGTTTTGTTGATACTGTGCCTGAGGGGCGAACGTTTACTTGTTATTTACCTGTTATTTATTTGTTTTACTTGCTGAAAAAGGGATTTTACTTGGTTCTTCATTGATTTACTGATTTTAAGTGATTTTACTGCTTCAGTATAGAATGTCTTGTTTTTACATGTTTTCTTACTTCCAGTCATTATTTATATTTATTACTCACTAGGTCGGATTACTCACATTACTCCCTTCATCATGTGTGCAGGTTCAGGTGTAGCAGGTCCCGCTCCTGAGTGCTGATCCTTCCAGTCCAGGCAGTGTTTCGAAGACTACGAGGTAGCTGTTGGCGTCCGCAACCCCTGAGTCTCCCTTATCTTATTATTTCTATGTTCTTCAAATAGTTGTACCAAATATTGTATTTAGTAGACTCGTGTTAGGATCCTTAGTTTCTCATGACTTGTGACACCCCGGTTTGGATTGTGTCGGGTTGGGTTTCCGTGTTGTTATCTCTATTTCCGCTAAATATTGCTATTAAATTATGTTTAAAGTATCTTTAGGTTATTTAACTGCTTAAAAGGTGAATTGTGTTAATTTGGCTGGCTTTGTCCTCACGAAAGGCGCCATCATGACCGGGTTCGGGGTTAGGGTCGTGACAACTTTTGAGTGTCAAATTACCAAAAAGGATAGTACCGAGGTCTTATAATTCTTTTAAAGAGAAAAATGAACTCAAATATTTATCGTAAGAGACTTTTATTATTTTTATTTAATTTAATTAAAATATAAAACATAAAGTAAATAAACATATTAAAGATTTAAAATAATTTTATACATATAATTATACCAAAGCATGTATTATTATCTAGTATAATTACTTATTGTTACATGATGATTTGAATCATCAAAATACATCATTCAGTATGAATTAGAAGTCTATTCCACAAATTACTACATATTGATAATCTACCATGAAATAATAAGTAAAGTCACTCACACATGATAATATTTCTCAACAATTTCATCTCTACATTGTATACGGTAGAAATCGGGGATACTCGATTTCATTCTTTGATCAGGGTAGGAACATCACGTCAAAGAGCTGGGACGTCGAGTCCGGATTGAGGTAGACATCGATTGCGACCAGAAAGAGGCAGACTTCGAGTGGCATCAGCGTAGCTTGATAACAGAAAAGGCGAGATATTCGCGATTGGTCGAGGATCGTGGCGTGAATCTCGGAACGGATCAATTTATAGTGGTTAATTAGATGTTAATATGGTTTCCTACTATATTTAGAAGTGTACCTTATTAAGGACTCCTCTATTATATAAAGAGGGATCCCATTCATTTGTAATCATGATCATTCACTAATAAGAATACACACATCAGCTGCTCTATTTATCTTACTTATCATTCGTTACTGTCATCATTGTTGTTTTATTTCTTTATTGTTATTATTATTGCTCTATCTCGAGACTGTTTTGAATCGAGGTCGAGACTCCACTCACACACTGGTTTGCTCTATCCTATCGCTTAATTTATCTGTTTAATTTCTTGTTTATCAATTGGTATTAGATTAAATCACATATCTTTAAAACCACAATATAAATTTAATTATTACTCAAGTTTTAGGGTAAACATTTTGGCGCCCACCGTAGGGCTAAGGATAATAGTGATTGTTTGGTGCTGATTCTGATAACACATATTATTTCATGCTTGTTCTTGTCAAGTATTTTTGCTCTCAGGTTAAAACATGCCAAACTCACACAATGCACCCACACATGGTGACGATGGTCTCGGGTTTCACGGGGAAAATGACAATGTAATTGCTCCAAGAGTCGGGGTGCCACCGGCTAATCTTGGGGGAGCATCGGTTGATGATCCAATCGATGTCAGTTCTCACATTACTCTAAATGCAGACCTAGGCGTGGACCCCAAGGGGAGTGTATGCAGAGAAGACCGATCTGGTGGTCAAGGTACACAGGGCAGAGGAGGCAGAAGAGTTAGTCTCCAGGTGATATTTGAGATGCTACATGCTCAGGCCGCTATTTCTCAGCTTCAAAATCAACATAGAACTCCGAGAGGGGTTGAACTAGAAATCACTCGACGTACCGAGCCAGTGCCAGAGAGGTCGAATGGTAACTGATAGGGGACCGATCCTGCAATAATGAAAATGCTCGAGGAGCTCACCAAGAGAATCGAGTCAGAGAGAAGAAAATCGAAGCTAATGATAAAAAATGGAGACATACAACTCTCGAGTTGACCAGATACCGGGGGCACCACTAATTTTGAAAGGGATGGATTCGAAGAAGTTTGACAAAATCCATTTCCTCCAAGTGCGACTCTGAAGCCTATTCCAAAAAAGTTTCGTATTCCATACATACCTAAATATAATGGGACCACCGATCCCAACGAGTATGTTACTTCATATACATGCGCCATCAAGGGTAACGATTTAGAAGATGATGAAATCAAATCTATGCTATTAAAAAAATTCGGAGAGACCCTTTCATAGGGAGCAATGATTTGGTATCACATCCTGCCACATTCCATCGAATCATTTGCCATGTTAGCAGATTCTTTCGTAAAGGCACACGTCGGGGCCATAAAGGTCGCAACAAGAAAATCAGACCTTTTCAAGGTAAGACAAAGGTATAATGAAATGCTGAGGGAGTTTATGTACCGATTCAAATGGAACGCATGGATTTGCCACCGGTCATAGATGATTGGGATGTTCGAGCTTTCACCCAAGGGTTAAACGAGTGGAGTTCGATAACATCACCTCAGTTAAAACAAAATTTGATCGAGTATCCAGCTGTAACTTGGGCAGATGTGCACAATCGATATCATTCGAAGATCAGGGTTGAGGATGACCAATTAGGATCCCCTTCCGGTTCAGTACATCCAAACAGGTCGGTAGTTAAAACCAAGAGGGACTTCTATAGGGATCCAAGGTCGAACAGAGAACAATATCAACCGTATACCGCAGATCGAAGGAACAATGGTTCAGGACGCAATTCCACCCGGAATGATCGAAGAAGTGATCGAGGATAGAATTCTAGGGGACCTATGAGCAAAAGTGGTTTTGATAAGTATGTTGATCCTACAGAGGCACCACAATTATCAGAATATAACTTTAGCTTCGATGCATCAGGAATTGTATCGCAAATCGAAAATATTAAATCTACTCTGTGGCCCAGACCCATACAGACCGATCCTTCCCAAAGAAACCCAAATTTGTTGTTCAAGTATCATGGCATGCATGGTTACAGGACCGAGGATTGCATGCAATTAAGGGAGGAGATAACCCGTCTATTCAATGAGGGCCACCTTCGAGGGTTCCTCAGCGATCGAGCCAAGAATCATTTCAGAGAAAGGGATGCCAACAGGAAAAATGAACAGGAGGAACCCCAACATATCATTCATATAATCATCAGTGGGGTTGACATTCCACATGGACCAATATTCAAACGCACTAAGGTATCTGTCACTAGGGAAAAATGAACCCGAGATTATATGCCCGAAGGCTCCTTATCATTCAATGACGAAGAAGTAGAAGGTATTTCTCAACCCCACAATGATGCTCTGGTATTTTCTATCTTATTAAATAATGTTCAAGTTAAGCGTGTTTTAGTGGATCCATGTAGCTCAGCGAATATCATCCGATCGAGGGTCGTGGAGCAGCTTGGCCTACAAGATCAAATCGTGCCCGCAGCTCAGGTCTTAAAAAGCTTCAATATGGCCAGTGAAACAACTAAAGGGGATATTATTCTATGGGCGAACGTGGCTGGAACCATTAAAGATACCAAGTTCCACATGATCGAGAGAGACATGGGGTACAATGCCCTACTTGGAAGGCCTTGGATCCACAATATGAAGGCAGTCCCTTTGACTCTCCACCAAATGCTGAAATTCCCGACGTCAGACGATGTAAAAATAGTATACAGGGAGCAGCATGCTGCAAAGGAAATGTTTTTAGTCGATGAGGTAACATTGATATCGATATTATCAGCCTCGGAAAGGTCGAGCATCAAAAGAAAACAGGAAGCCAAATAGCAATCACAGCAACCAGCCTCAACCAAATTGGGGAAGCAAGAGATAGTTGAAGAAGGGGAGGAATTTATAACCCCTCGAACTTTTATTGTTCCCAAAGATGTTGACGCCACCAAATCAATGGTCGAAGAGCCGAAATAAGTTATATTGATCTAGTACTTTCCCGAGCGAAAGGTATACCTAGGAACATGATTAATCCCTAAACTCAGGAAAAAGCTTATTCAATTTCTTGTTGATAACATAGATCATTTTGCTTGGTCCTATTTAGACATGATGATCAAAGCCAACCCTACACCACTATAGAGTGGCAAGAGCGGTTGACGCAGCTTTTACTTGAGAAGGTCGGGATGAATCCACAGGGAGCTAATATGTATTTGGAGTTGGATTCCTATCTAATGTAGCAATGTATAGTGCTCTTGATTGCACTTCCAAGAATTCTTTTGTTTGTTTTCTATTTCTAATTTTATACTAATGATGCACGAAATTAAGCTAAGTAGATATTTTTGTAAGGTTTTCTAAATTGGTAAAGATGCACTAGGTAAGTGACTTACTCCTAGGTGAGTATCTAACAGGATCTAGAACTTAGGGCAATAATGTTATAGTTGGGATCATGATATAGCCAATGCACACAACTACTCACTCTATATCTCTCGGTAGTTTGAGTGACTTTTCCCTAATTGACTTTCTCAAGCCCAATTGGGTGTTCAATTTGTGCAAGCAAAGTTGGCTCAAGTCGGGTATTACTATCTCTAGGTTTAACTCTTTAATTAGGGCTATCAATCTCTTGAATACACCCCAATTCCTTGTTGGCCTGAATTTCCTAGACTTAAGCTCTCTTTCTCAAGAAGAGCCTAAGTCAAAAAGGCACAAATTAGTGTTTACAACCACCAATTTAGCATAAAAAGCACAAATCCGGCCAAATATCAATCACCCATAAATATCTAAGCCCTAAAATAGGAGACCCATTAAATACCCACACTAGGGTTGAGACACAACCTTAACTAATGGGTTTAGCTACTCATAATAACTGAAAAAATCAAAGATTGAGATGAAATAGAAGCCATAAAAGTTAATTACAAGATGAAAGTCTAAGACTAATTGTTAAACAAGCTCTAAAATTACTCAAAACAGTAAAAATGGTGGTTTCACGTGCTCAACTAAACATAAGATGACCTAAAAATCTGAAAAAGAAGTATTTATACACAGCTAAATTTTTCGGATAAAAATGCCCCTGATGGAGGTACCGCTGACAACGAAAAATAGACCGCTGCATCGGTGAGGCTACCGCGGCCGCATAAAATCAAGTGCGGACCGCGATCTTCAACTCCTTTATCAACTTCAGACTCTCTGAATCTCTCCTCCGCTACCGCGATAAAAGGACCGCTGTCACAGTAGAGGTACTGCTGCCGCACAAAATCACCGCGGTCAGCGGTGACTTGGAGTTCCATAAATGCAGCTCTCTGATCTTTGCCACTGCAGACTACGAGATCAAGACCGCCTCAGCGGTGGATCCTCCGTGTCCGTGGTTGATTTTCCATTGTAGCACTCAGTTGACTCAGCTTTGACTTGTGCAGGTTTCACTCATTTTTGAGCTGATTTTGACTTTCCTGTCTCTTTTTGACCAAACACTACAAACAAGCACAATAAGTTAGCTTTTGGGAATACTTGCACACACTTTTAATGTAAAACTCAAACAAAAAGGAGCATAAAATAGACTAGAATCCCTAGTTATCAACTCCCCCAAACTTAAGCTTTTTCTTGTCCTCAAGCAAACAAAGTAATTCCCACCTTCTCAAGATAAAAGAAAGGAAAATTCAGTTGTCCTAAAGTAACCTCATCATTAATCATTTGGGACTAACAATAACCCTCAACTAAAATGCATTATTAACAACACACAACCTTTTTAGCACCACAGTTATTGTGTGACACAAAAGCATCAAGAGTTGACTCAACTCATTAAGGAAACGCTTTCTATCATATTGGTCATTGTGGAACCCAAACTCATACTCCTCAACTCTCCATAAGCAAATATCACTTTTAGATTGTAACACTCAGAATTAGGATTGTGGAAAGCACACTCATCTCTCTCAAAGGAAGGTCACAAGTCCGGCTCTAAGTACCATAAACTTGCCCCTTATGTACGTTGCCGCTAATGTAAGCTCACTCAACTCAAGATCATATAGGGCTTTTGTGGGAATGTAATGAAGGCTTTTGGTGCAAGGTAGGATGTATTGGTATGTGAAGGTTTCATCTTTCCTTAAGCACTTCATTTTCTTCATATTGTCTCATATTTTCTTGACTCTTTGAGTCATTTTCTTCTTTCTTAGGGGCTAGAGACACACTGTCACTCTTTATTGTTCATTTCAATCATTTTTCTCCTTTCTAATCTTTCCATGCCTTTCATCTTTTGCTTTTATTGACTCCTTCATTTCTTCTACATTGTTCACTTTCTTTTTGAATTTTTTGGCTTTTCTTTCTTTTTCTTTTTTTTCTTTGCCTTTCCTTTTCTTCATTTTGTACCTTTTATCACTTTTGCATTCCTCGTCTCTTCCTCCAAACTTATGCTTTTACCTTGTACTAAGGAAAGATAGGGTGCCAAGAGAGGATCATTTTAGAACGGATAAAGGCTTGTGTCATGGTTATTGAAAGAATAAGGGCTATGGCTTAACGGGGTTGACTAGGAATATCATCAGTGGTAGGTTATGAATATTTTCAAGTCTCAATTAGGATCAAGGAGAGCCTATAATCACTTCTCAAGTCGATATACACTTAGGATTTTGCCTAGACAAACATTTAGGCAAAGTTTTAGACTTATTGGCACGTGACTTGAACTTGCAAATCAAAACCTCACTACACAAGCTATAGGATTGCTAAAGAAACAGAGTCGGAGTCCCACAATAACCTTAGCTAAGATTTGAGCAACACAAATGGTTCCGAGAAACCACTCGATGATTGTTTAGTCAACACAAGAGTCTCAAGGTATAACTATCACCATCCTATACACACCAATTTGTTTTTAACCATAAGGTCAAAGGTAAATATATTAGGCCCAAGTGAAGCTTTGCCTAAAGCACCATTGCTCACTAACTACTATTTACACAAAAACAAAAAGAAAAAAATAGACTCAAATCCTTAAGAAGGTTGTTATGCCATCCATCACCGGGAAGAGTCATCCGGTTCACACAAACTCTACCTTTGGAAAGAACCGTGGCATTAATAAAACTAAAGGCTTATTCATCATTGAAACTAGTAAAATAAGAAGCTACGAACCGAAAAAAATCTATTAAATGAAATAAGAAGATATACTATTAAGGGAAATTGCAAAAGAAGCTATGAGGTAAAATGCAGAAAGTAAACTAAATATGTACAATAGGGGGTTTAGATGAATATACATAAGAGGGAATGGATATATACATGAGAGAGTAACTTTATATACATACCAAGATCGAAAAATAACGAAAAGTGAAATAGTAGGTAAAGTTATATACATACCAAAAGTGAAAAAATAAGCATAAAGAAAGGAAATAGTATCACAATTACAAACCAACTACCATATCATCAAAGTAGGGCCACTCCCTCAAATGAGAGCTAGCATTGTCCTCAATGCTAACTAACCAAAAATAAGCTCAAAAAGAAAGGTAAAGAGTAAAGAAAACTCCCTATGGATCCTCCGCCTGCATGGGGTCCTGTGGCTGGGTCCCTGGACCCTCTGTCTGCTCTGGGGCCTGTGGCTGGCTAGAGGCACCTCCCTTTGGCTCCTCCAACTGAATCTCTACATCATAGACCTTGGGCACTATTCTCCTCCTCTTGGGCTCTCTCTCAATCTCCTACTCCTAGACCTGCTCTGTCTGAGATGCTGGAGGCTGGTCCTATAGTAGAAGATCCAATGGTAAGTGGTTTGCCTTCATCTTCTCCACCCCCCTCAATTCCTTCGTAGACTGCTTCGAGGCCCGAGTCTTTATTAGCTTCTTTGTGTACTTGCTCAACTCCTGAAGTGTTTTTCCTTGATCTGCAAGAGCATCCATGATAACCTTTTGGTTCTCCAGGAGCTTCTTCTTGGTTGTCCAGAAGCTCCTTGAGAGACTCCTCTACCGAAGCTGGCACCTGTGGCTGTGGGGGCACTGACTGGGCTTCCACTGAACTAGATTGCACAGACAACTTAGAAGTTGCTGCCTGCATCCAGTTGTTGATACTAGAGAGTGTTTGGCTCAGTCTATGGGTAGTCAATGGGTATGCTGAGGAGGATGGAATTTTTGAACACATGTAAGTAGATGGTCTAGAGGCAGGATCTATTATGACATTGGGAGGCTGTGAAGGAGTGACTACCACTATTGGCTCTTCAGACTGGCTAGTAGAAGTAGTAGCTTTGCCTTGGAACCCTTGGCTTTGGGGTTGTCTGGACCCTTAAGGCTGTACCATGAAAAGGGAATCTTGGGCTTTACCTTGACATCAAAATTTCTTTTCTCCACCTCCTGATCTTCAAAGTACATGGTGAGGAAGTTTGGGAAGGGGTACGATCTATCACCCTTATTGACCAATCTGGTGATCAACCTAGACATGATAATCTCGATATTGATCGGGAACCCCACCATAATAGCCGCCACTATAATCGCCCGGGAGACTAGCAATGTGTTTTTGTGAGTAGTGCGGTCCAGTCTGCTGCACACAAAGGTCTCCCAACCCTTTGCCTCAAAGTTCAAGGTGTTCCTCAAGATAGGAACCCCTACTGTCAACAATGTTGGAGTGGTATCCGGGAGAGGCAGGTATGATGCCAACCACGGGCGGGATGCCTCATCCATTGCCACCTTCTCCAAGTACAATGTCTTGTCTTCATCATTGAATCATAGGTATTCATTGATTGTCTTCCCATCAAACTTAATCTTCAAGTTCCACACCTTAGTTGCTTTTGTGTCCCTTTTGATGTGGGAGGCATTGGCGTAAAATTCCTTGACAAGGTGCTCATTACCATCCGACACCTTACTAGTGAAGTACTCCCATCCCACTCGTTCGTTGAAGTGCTGCTTCACGTTGGGGTTGTGAGGTAGAAGATCCCGCTCTATGAACTGGCGCTTATGAATAAGTGACTTTTGAGGCCACCACTCCCTGAACTTGTGATATACCAGCTCACTGACAAACCTCCTTTGCCACACTTCAGGGCTTCTTGTCCTTTTCACACCCCCGATTTGGGTCTTACCCCCTCCCTCTTCATCTGGTACCCCAACATCAACATCCTGTCTAGGTGACGAAAGTGTAGGGGAGGTTGAAGCTAAACTATCACTACTCTCTGCTGAGCCATTAAACAACTCAGAAGAAATATGAACAGAATCACGAGCAGTAGGAGAGGCTGGAGGTGTGGGCTCATCTCTCAACCTAAGTCTCCCCGAGAAGTCTGGAACATGAGTGGGCACTGAGTCAGTCTATGATGCCGCACGAGAGGGCAAATACTCACTCACATCAGAATGCGAAGCAGCTCTATCTGCAGCTCTGATGTTCTTCCTCATTTCCCCAATTAATTTCCAAATAGCTAGGGTCAATTTAATCTGTCCTCGTCCCCTACCCCGAGAGGACTCCGCTTTCCCTTTTTGTTTTTCACCGCCTCTCTAGATTTAACCATTGTCTGCAAATATAATCAGTTGAAAATCTTAGTACAAATACTAGAAGAAGCAGTGCAAAAAAGCAGTATAGCAGTTGACAATGCTTGAACAAAACAACAGACCGCAGACTGCGGAAAAGGGAGCGCGGCCGCGAAGACTGCACTGCGGACCGCGGAAAATGCATCACGACCGCGGAGGTGTAGGGATCAAACTACCCCTCTCTGATTCTATTGCACAACAGATTGCGGAAAAAGGAGGGCGGCCGCGGAAGTTGCACTGCTGTCTGCAAAAAATCAAGTACGGTCGCGGACCCTTGTTTAGACCTCTCTAAACTTGAGCACTGCAGACCGTGAAAAGGGCATTGCGGCCACGGAGAGGCACCACTGTCAGCGTAAACTGTCACCTCTGTGAGCACGTGATTTTTGCCCTATATGAAATACTCATATAAAATAGATTTTTTCCGATTATTTGCCATTTTATAAAATTTTTGTAGGATTTTATTAATTGTTTGCATTTTTGTGCACGTTTAATTTGTATTAAAATCATGAAAAGTACCAAAAATAACATGCATTGCATTTAGATTTTTGATTTTATATTTTTTAGGATTAATTAGTTAATTATTTATTTTATGTAAAATGAAAATCACAAAAATGCTCATTTTTTACATTTTAGCTTTTAATTTTAGATTAGTGATTTTTCTTTTTCAGATCAAGTAATTGTTATAAATATTATAATTATATAATTAACTTAATTTTACAATTTGGATTAATTTAGGATTTTAATTAAAGAAAAAGAAAAAGAAAAACAAAGGAAAAAGGAATAAAAGAGGTAATTGAAAAAGGGGGTTTAATATGAATTTGGGTTAAGGTTTTGTACCAGATTGGCCCAATTCTTCCCCAAAGTTAACCCAGATCCAAGCCCAAATTCGAACCAACCCCAGCCCAAATACACTTGAACCCATTCATGTTAAGCTATAGAAGATCATCATCGTTTTTTTGGTTGTTATTCTCTATATAAATTAACACTTCAATTTTTATTTTTAGGTTGTTGTTGTGAGTTGTTAGTAAATGTTCCCTATTCTGTGCATTTGCAAGTTAAGTTCCACTTTCAATGTTGACAATGTACACGAATGCAGATATAGATCAGTAGCGTAAATGAACTTTTGTTTTCACCCTTAGCTTGGCCAATGTTGTGTTAATCTTGATCTACAACCCTTGATTAAAATGGTTTAAGTTAATTAAATACTAGTCATCTTGAGATATAGGTATCCCAAAGCCTTTAAGCACAATCATGAATGTTGCAGAAAGTGGGTTTAAATAAATGGGTGCATCCGTGCATGAACAAATACTTCAACAAAGCCACAATAGTTCATTTGAATAAAAGAATTTTATTTTTCATATACAAGATCACGCTTTCATTTGAGACTGAGCTGCGTGTGAAACACCATATGAACACTGTAGTTTGCTTTAGACACACAATTAAATTATTATAACTATGAGTACGGTTCCCGTGGCGTGGTTGTGATACCTAATTTTAAATTAGATTAAAGTAGGAGCATCTTTAGTTTGCCTTAGAGAAATACAAATCTTTTTTTTTAAAAAAAATAAAAAAATAAATTGAGGTGTACCATACGCAAATAAAATCCATAACCTATGACCCTCACATTAATATTAATTTAGTATAGAAAAATACCTTTTTAAACACTCGTAGTTTGCTTTAAGCGCGTTTATAATAAAATTATCATAGCTACGGGTACGGTTCATATGACGTAGCTGTGATACCTAATTCCCAAATCTGTGGGCACATTTATGTGACCCAACCACAACTTCTAATAACTTTAATAAATTAAACATGTGGTAGATCATGGGTACGGTTCCCGTGACATGATTCACAATGTGTATCAAACAAACAAGTGTACGACGATCGTAACTTATTCCAGAATAATTCCATAAAATAATTGAAAGCGGTTTAAAGTTTAAAAATGTACACTAGTTGTAAAACACGTAGTAAATCAGATAATTAGGCCAATTTTGATAGTTTAAGTGATCGTGCTTGAATCACGAAACTCAGGAATGCCTAACACCTTCTCCCGGATTAATAGAATTCCTTACTTAGAATTTCTGGTTCGCAGACTTTTAAAAATAAAGTTGAAATTTCCTCGATTTGGGATTTTGAAATAAACCGATGACTTGGGACACCAAATGAAGTATTCCAAGTGGCGACTCTGAGAAATAAATAAAATAATCCCATTTTGATTTATGTCACTTTAATTGGAAAAATTCCCTTATATCCCCTCTCGGGTGTAAAAAGAAGGTGTGACAACCGCTGACCGCGGTAAATCAACCGCGACCGCAGAAGTCAAATTAGGGCTCAGGAAACCTAGGGTTTCAGTTGATATTGAATTTTAGCAATCTTCTCTACATTTTTAACTCCACTAGGTGTTCACTAACAACTTCTAACTATATGAAGCGTAGCCTAATTAACATTAAACAACCCTAGGTTAAAATTAAAAGAAAAGGGGAAGAAAAGCGTAGAAACTAACAGGTAAAATAATTAAAAGTACAAAATTGAAGACTAATGAGGGGAATGAAATTACCATATGTGAAATGTGCAAAGGAAATGGACTCTAAATCTTGTGTGTGTGCAGCTTAGGGCATGAAGTGAACAGTGAAATTGAGTTTGAGAGTGAAATGGGCAAAAAGGGTAAAAGTGGCCCTGAGGTTCTATTTATAGGCAAACCTTAGGACCCATACAATCTTACCTACCGCGGCCGTGGTAAATCACCACGGTCATGCTGGTGTAGAACTGAAGGGCTTCAAGTCTGAGATCACCGCTGAGAGCAGAAAAAGCTTCGCGACAATGGTAACCCACCACTGATCGCGAAAAATGCACCGCAGCTGCGGTTGAAACTTCAGAGAACCCCCATTTTTGACTTTTTAGCACCACTGACCACCATCAAATTCTGCCTCCGCTGTAAGGCCACCGCTAATCGCGAAAAATGGTGCGCGGTCGCGGTCCAATCTTCAGAGAGTGACATATTTTCAGCTTGGCCTGCTCTGTATCAAATGTCCCTACATACATCTCACAACCAGTTAGTTCACCACCAAATCCTAACTACAAAGAAAATCAAAAAGAAGAAAAACACATGGGTTGCCTCCCAAGAAGCGCCTGATTTAACATCGCGACACGACGCAGGTTACCATCAATCACTTGAGATGGATCATTGCCACCACGTGGCTGTCATCAAACTTGCCAAGATAATGCTTCACTCTGTGCCCATTAACTCTGAAGATTTCACCATTTTTGTTTTTCAAATCAAGATCACCAAACGGAGTCACAAGCACCACCTCAAAAGGTCCACTCCATTTTGACTTAAGCTTTTCCGGAAACAGTCGTAACACGGGAGTTAAACAAGAGAACCAAATCAACTACTTTTAACTCCTTGCCACGAGCATACTTGTCATGTAAGTACTTCATCTTGTCCTTATACAAGGACGAACTGGAGTAGGCATAAAACCAAAACTCATCAAGCTCATTTAGTTGCTCCACCCGGAGATTTGCTGCAACATCCCATTCAAGATTTAACTTCCTCAAAGTCCACATGGCCTTGTGCTCTAACTCAACTAGTAGATGGCAAGGTTTCCCAAAAACCAATCAGTACAGAGACATACCAATTGGAGTCTTGTAAGCAGTCATGTAAGCCCATAAAGCATCATCCAATTTCTTTGACCAGTAGGTCCTATTTGCATTGACGGTCTTCGACAATATGCTCTTAATCTCCCTGTTGGAGACCTCAACTTGCCCACTAGCCTGAGGATGGTAAGGGGTTGACAACTTGTGATTGAGACCATACCTTGCAAGCAGAGTATCAAATGCCTTATTACATAAATGAGAACCCCCATCACTGATGATTTCTCTAGGAGTGCTAAACCGAGTAAAGATATTTTTCTTGAGAAAAGCCACCACACTCCGGGCCTTGTTGTTGGGTAAGACACGACCTCCACCCATATGGAAACATAATCAACAGCCACCAAAATGTACGTGTTGACACATGAACTCACAAAAGGTACCATGAAGTCGATGCCCCACATATCAAATATGTCAACCTCAAGAATAGTGGTGAGAGGCATTTCATCCTTCTTTGAAATTCCGCCAGCTCTCTGGAACTCGCCACATCTCTTCACAAGATCACCTGCATCTTTGTACAATGTAGGCCAATAAAATCCAAAGCTAAGCACCTTTGAAGCTGTCCTCGCCCCACCATGGTGAACACCGTAGGGAGAGGAATGACAAGCATCAAGAATACTCATTTGCTCCTCTTCCGAAACACATCTACGAATCACACCATCATTACAAATTTTGAACAAATAAGGCTCATACTAGTAGTAGTCCAAGCTATCCCGTTTGAGTTTCTTCCTTTGTTTAGAAGAGAGCTCACACGGAACAATACCGGTCACAAGAAAGTTGGCGACATTCGCAAACCAAGGCATGCTATATACATATACGGAGATGAGTTTTTATCAGGGAATGAATCATTAATTTTGAGGCCATCACAAGTCCTCCCCTCCTCCTCCAAGCGGGATAAGTGGTCCGCCACTTAGTTTTCACTCCCTTTCCGATCAACAATCT
The DNA here is from genome assembly GCF_000393655.2 of Nicotiana sylvestris. Taxonomy (NCBI): domain Eukaryota; kingdom Viridiplantae; phylum Streptophyta; class Magnoliopsida; order Solanales; family Solanaceae; genus Nicotiana; species Nicotiana sylvestris. Next base: position 121,168,969 of record NC_091058.1, on the reverse strand, counting down.
CAAGGTCAAACTCTTGAAGCAATAGAACCCATCTCATCAACCTCGCCTTGGAATCCTTCTTTGTCATCAAGTAGCGGAGTGTTGCATGATTAGTATGAACTATCACCTTGGTTCCCATGAGATAAGGCCTAAATTTCTCCATCGCAAACACAATTGCTAGCAACTCTTTTTCCCTCACCGTGTAATTCACTTGAGCATCATTCATTGTCTTGCTTGCATAATACACCGGGTGAAACATCTTGTTGACTCTTTGACCCAAAACCGCTCCTACCGCAACGTCACTTGCATCATACATGAGCTCATAAGGTAAGCTCTAATTGGGTGCGCTAATAATGAGAGTGGTTGTCAATTTGTACTCGTGAAGTTCAAAAGCCTTAATGCATTCATCATTAAATACAAGCTTGGCATCCTTTTCCAATAACTTGCACAAAGGGTTCACTACCTTAGAAAAGTCTTTGATGAATCTTCAACAGAACCCGTATGCCCAAGAAAACTTCTAACCCCCTTGACTGAAGTAGGAGGAGAAAGCTTTGAAATCACTTCAATTTTCGCCTTGTCCACCTCAATACCATTATTTGAAATCTTATGGCCGAGGACAATGCCCTCCTCGACCATAAAGTGGCATTTTTCCTAGTTAAGCGCAAGATTGGTCTCCTCACATAGGGCCAACACTTTGTCAAGATTCTTCAAACATTCATAAAAAAAGTCACCCACAACACTAAAATAATCCATAAATACTTCCAGAAAGTCCTCCACCATGTCGGTAAAAATAGCCATCATACACCGCTAGAAGGTAGCCGATGCATTACACAAACCAAATGGCATCCTAGAAAATGCAAAGGTTCCAGATGGACACGTGAAGGTTGTTTTATCCTGATCTTCCAGAGCAATCAAAATCTGGTTGTAACCTGAGTACCCATCTAAGAAATAGTAGAATACACGCCCAACAAGTCTATCCAGCATCTGGTCAAGAAATGGCAATGGAAAGTGATCCTTGCGGGTCACTTTATTCAGCTTTCAATAGTCCATGCACACCCTCCATCCATTGACAGTCCTGGTGGGAATTGATTAGTAGGATTTTAACATGTTTTATACCCATACTTGCCTGCGCTTTGAGTGTAATTTGCTACAAAATAGTCCCAAAATTCTTACAAATTGCGCTTGATTGCAGGTTTGAGCTATAAAGTGACAAATTGTCAAAGATCGGCTCAAATCGGAGTGAAACCTGCTCAAATGTCAAAGATCATTAAAGTAAGGACATTCAGAACTTCATGCAGCCCACGTACCACTTCATGAAACCCGCGTCCCACTTTATACGGTCCGCGTCTCACTCATGCGGCCGCACAATCTTGCTATGCGATCGCGTCCAAAACGTTCAGAGAGTGTCATATTCCAGAAGCAAACCACGCAGCCGCGTCCCACTTTATGCGGCCCGCGTCCCTCTCCATGCGGCCACACTCTATGGTCACGCAGTCCGCGTCCAAGAAGTTCAGAGAAGCTGCCAAACTATTCATGTGGCCGCACAACAACTTTGTGCGGTCCGTGCCAGTCTTCATGCGGCCGCATTCTATCTTTGTGCGGTCCGCATCACCATCTTCAGAGACCAAGATTCAGAGGTCAAGCAACCCAGTGCGGCCGCATGCCAACTTTGTGCGGTCCACACTAACCCTGCAGGGGCATTTTTGTCTAGTTTTTCCAGCTCACTATAAATAGAACATTTTACCATTTTTAGGTCAAGTTGGGTACATCTGATAGCTGCTACACTCGTGAGACTTATGTTTTGGCCTATCTTGGGCATTTTAGCTTAGTTTCATCATAGATTATTGTAGTTTAACATTAGCAATTAATTAATATGGTTGTTTCATCTTCTATTTCTTCATTTTCTTCTTTAATTATGTCTAGCTAAACACAATATCTAGGGTTGTGGCTCAACCCTAGTGTGGGTAATTAATGGGTGTAGCTTCTTAATGATAGATTGATATTGGGTGTTTGTTATTTGGGTTAATTTTATGGTTTAATTAAGGATTATTGGTTGCAAACATTGATTCTAGCTTAGTGGGTCTTGACTCTTCTTGAGAAAGAGAGTCTATGACCCCAAAATTGACCCAACAAGGAATTGGGGTGGACCCATGAGAAATGGTAGTCCCAATTAACAGGTTAAACCTCGAGAGAGTAATCACCCTACTTGAACCCTAGTTGCTTGGTCTAATTGGCCTACCCAATTGGTCTCGAGAGAGTCAATTGGGCAAAATCGCTCTCTCTACCGAGAGGTGTGAGAGTGAGTATAATTGTGCAACGGTTATAGCATTGATCCCAAATATGTCAATCTATTATTAGTAGTCTCTATCCGTTAGTTAACCACCTAGGTGATGCCACGACCCTAGTGCCTTTCTCTATATTAATCACAACTTAGAACATCTCCCTTTATCATAAATTAGCTTAAATTTGTAGTTGATAATAGTGGTTATTAAACAAAAACCCCAAAAATTTTAGAAGTACAATTAGGAGCAAGCACGCATTCCTAGTCTGAACAAATACGCAACTCCATCCCAAGCTCCCTATGGAAATTGACCCCGATACCACTATTCGGGTAAAAGTCTTAGCACCCGCTCTTCCTACCATTGCGTAAGGTTGAGTTTGCCGCGATCAACGTTTTTGGCGCCGTTGCCGGGGAGCTTACGGTGTTGACTTTCTGTTTAGTTAGTTTTGTGTTTTGCTTCTCTTTCCTTCTTGTTTACTAATTTTATTTGTATCGATCAATCAAGTACAATGGCTCTTAATGCAAATGACCCTCTCGGCAATATGATAGCGGGGGAGGAGGTAGAGGATCTAGAACAAGATGAGGTCTTACCTCAAGTTCCACGGAGGGGCTGACATGTCAATATAAATGCAAATGAGAACAACAATATTCCAGACCCTCCTTCGGCACCACCGAGAGTGGCTCCCAGAGTTTTACCAAATCAAGGATACGCCAGTGCTATTGTTCCTCCTCGAATCCGGGCGGGGAACTTTCAAATCACAAATGTTATGCTGACCTTGCTCGAGCAGAGAGGTTATTTCACGGGTGCCTCTGATCAAAATGCCTACAAGCACTTGAAAGGGTTCGTGGATACATGTTGGGGTAGCAAGCAGACAAACGTGTCTGAGGATGCGTTGAGATTGAGGCTTTTCCCGTTTTCTCTTCGGGGTAAAGCATTGGATTGGTTAGAAAGGCTTCCCAATCATTCTATTACAACATGAGATGAATTGGCGGACAAATTTATTGCCAAGTTCTTCTCTCCAAGTCATATGGCAGCTCTTCGGGATGAAATTCTAGCTTTCAATCAAGAGCCGACAGAACCTTTGCATGAGATATGGGAAAAATATAGAACAATGGTGAAAGAGTGACCTAATAACGATATGACCGAGGCTATGATTCAACAAACCTTTTATCGGGGCATCAACGCCACAAATCAATGTATCGTGAACCAATTAGCCGGAGGGAACTTTATGAAACTTTCTTACCAAGAGGCATGTGATGTACTGATGAAATGGCCGACACCTCTTCGGCATGGCAAAGCCGAGAAAACGTGCCCCAAGGTGACCCCACGGTCATCCATTTGCACAAGGAATTGCACGATCATGGCCAAGCTATCGCCGAGCTTACAACAACTATGAATAAATTGGCAAAGGCGCAATTGCAACAAGTCCAAAACCCACGCCAAGTCAACGCAATGGAAGGTGTTTCTATGTTGAAAAGGAGGCAAAGAGGACAACAACCTCAAGGTAATTGTGAACAATATGACAACAACAATGATGGTGGTGGTTATTAAAATTAGTGCTATGATGATCAAAGCGAAGAAGTCCAATATTTCAACAACTATCAAGGGAATAGAGGTAACTCTTCAAATCAACAATGGCGTCTTCAAGGTAATTGGGGAAATCAACAACAAGGCGGAGGTAATTGGAATAACAACAACCAAAACAACAATTGGGGTAATCAAGGCAACCAAGGAAATTGGCATTGTAGTAACAATAATTGGGGAAACAACAACAATCAAGGAGGGTGGAACAATAGCGGGAACCAAGGCAACCCGAGGCAAGGTTTTCAAAGGCCCCCCATGTACCAACAACCGAACAATCCACCCTCCTTTCCTTCTCAACATCCGAGTTTGTCCGGAAGCGAGATGGGGAGAATTGAAAGCATGTTCGAGCAAATAATGAAAAAGAACCAAGATTCCGAGGCCCAACTAGCTTCGCATAACACATCTATCTGGAACTTGGAAGTGCAATTAGGCCAAATCTCTCAGTCTTTAAATACTCGCCCAAAGGGTTCTCTACCAAGTGATACGGTAGTAAACCCCAAGGGTGGGCACAATAGTCATGTGATGGCGGTGACAACGCGAAGTAGAAGAGGCGGTGATATGCATGCCTCAAGAGGAAACCAAGTTATGATGGATGAAGATGAGTTACGAGATAATGAAATGCCTTTGGTGGTTGAAGATATAGTTGAACCAAGTGTGAGAGATGATGTGCAGATTGATGTTCATTAGGTTGAGGAGGAAACTCAAGAGGCCGTGAACCCGTCTAGGGAACACGTGATTGATATGCCCAAGCCGGTGGTGCCCAAAGACCAAGCACCCTTACCTCGACCTCCTCCGACCTATCCTTAACGGTTGGCCAAGCAAAAGGGTGACAACCAATTTAAGAAATTCATTGAGATGATGAAGAGTTTGACTATCAATGTGCCTTTGGTGGAGGCACTCGAGCAAATGCCGGGGTACACAAAGTTCATGAAAGATTTGGTTACAAAAAAGAGATCAATGGAGCGTGAGACAATCAAGATGACCCATCAAGTGAGCGTAATTGTACATTCTATGTCTCCGAAACTTGAGGACCCCGGTGCATTCACTATCCCATGTACCATTGGAAGTGCCAACTTTGCAAAAGCCCTTTGTGACTTGGGGGAAAGTATCAATTTAATGCCATATTCGGTCTTCAAGACCTTGGGAATCGGACAACCTCGTCCAACTTCTATGAGGCTTCAAATGGCGGATCGGTCAATGAAGCGGCCTTTTGGGATTATTGATGATGTCCTTGTTCGTGTTGATAAGTTCATACTGCCAGTCGATTTCATTATTTTGGATTGCGAAGTGGATTTTGAGGTGCCAATTATCCTTGGAAGATCTTTCCTAGCTACTGGGAAGGCTTTGGTAGATGTCGAGGTGGGAGAGTTGACCTTTTGTGTTGGTGATGAAAAGGTGGTGTTCCATGTGTGCAAATCTATGAGGCAACCGAATAGCACTGAGGTGTGCTCGTTTGTTGACATTGTCATGACGGTGATAGTGGATGACACAAGCGCAATGGTGAATGTTGAGGACCCACTTGAATCCGTGCTCTTGAACATGGATGTTGATGATGATGCTGGGAGAGTAGAATGTGTAAACGCTTTGCATGGTATGGGCTCATATTCTTATGAGCCTAGGAAGTTATCCTTGGATCTTGATAATCGCAAATCTCCCCCAACCAAGCCATCTATTGAGGAGCCGCCGATGTTGGAGTTGAAACCACTTCCTCCTCACCTCATGTATGAATACTTGGGCCCTAATTTCACTTTGCCTGTTATTCTTTGGTCTTGTTTGACTAACGTGCAGGTTGATGCCACTTTGGCGGTTCTACAAAAGCGCAAGAGGGTAATCAGATGGACATTGGCGGATATACGGGGTATAAGCCCCGCCTTTTGCATGCATAAGATCATATTGGAGGAGGATGCGAGGCCCTCACTTGAACACCAGAGAAGACTCAACGAAGCTATGCAAGAAGTGGTCAAGAAGGAAGTTATCAAGTGGCTTGACGCCGGTGTGGTGTATCCTATTTCTGACAGCTCATGGACTTCTCCGGTGCAATGCGTACCGAAGAAGGGCAGGATGACTGTGTTAACCAATGCTAACAATGAGTTGATTCCTACTCGGATGGTGACAAGATGGAGAGTTTGTATGGACTATAGAAAGCTTAATAAGGTGACTCGAAATGATCATTTCCCGTTGCCGTTCCTCGACCAAATGCTTGATCGCCTTGCGGGACGGTCGTTCTATTGCTTTTTAGATGGGTATTCGAGGTACAATCAGATTCTCATTGCCCCGGAAGATCAGGAAAAGATGACCTTTACTTGTCCCTACAACACATTCGCATTTTCGAGGATGCTGTTTGGATTGTGTAATGCCCCAGCGACCTTTCAATGATGTATGATGGCAATTTTCACCAACATGGTGGAAGATATATTGGAGGTCTTTATGGATGATTTTAGCATGGTGGGAAACTCCTTTGAGGAATGTTTGACAAATTTGGATCGTGTGTTGGCCTGATGTGAAGATACAAACCTAGTTCTCAATTGGGAAAAATGCCATTTTATGGTAGAAGAGGGTATTGTATTGGGTCATAAGATTTTGAAGAGAGGTATTGAAGTTGACAAAGCCAAGATTGAAGTCATTTCAAGGTTACCTTCCCCTACTTCTGTCAAAGGGGTGAGGAGCTTTTTGGGGCATGCAGGTTTCTACCGAAGGTTCATCAAAGATTTCTCTAAGGTAGTTAATCCGCTGTGCAAGTTGTTAGAGAAGGAGACCAAGTTTGTTTTTGATGAGAAATGCATGGAAGCTTTCGAGCTTCTAAAACACAAGTTGACAACAACCCCTATCATTACCGCACCCAATTGGAGCTTGCCATTTGAGATCATGTGTGATGCTAGTATTGTTGCGGTAGGGGCGGTCTTGGTCCAAAGAATCAACAAGATGTTCCATCCGGTGTACTACTCAAGCAAGACGATGAATGAAGCTAAAAAAACTATACAGTCACCGAGAAGGAGTTGCTAGCTATTGTGTTTGCCATGGAAAAATTCCGACCATACCTTATGAGGGCCAAAGTGATTATCCATACCGATCATGCCGCCCTTAGGTATTTGATGACCAAGAAAGATTCAAAACAAGGTTGATGAGATGGGTGCTACTTCTTCAAGAGTTTGATCTAGAAATTGTGGACCGAAAAGGAAGTGAAAATCAAGTGACAGACCACTTGTCCCACTTGGAAGAAGAGGGGAGACCTTTTGACGGCCTTGAAATCAATGATGCGTTCCCGAATGAACAACTCCTTGTGGTATCTATGCATGATATGCTGTGGTTTGCTGATGTGTCAAATTATCTTGTGACCGGTATAATCTCGTATGAGCTCTCTTCTAACTAAAGGAAGAAGCTCAAGCGGGATAGTTTGGATTATTATTGGGATGAGCCATATTTGTTCAAGATTTGCACCGATGGTGTGATTCGCCGATGTGTCCTAGAAGAAGAACAATTGAGTATTTTGGAGGCTTTTCATTCCTCTCCCTATGGTGGACATCATGGCGGGGTGAGGACGACTTCTAAGGTGCTTAGTTGCAGTTTCTATTGGCCCTCATTGTTTAAAGATGCCGGTGATTTTGTCAAGATATGTGATGAATACCAACGAGCTGGTGGGATTTCTAAAAAGGATGAGATGCCTCTCAACACAATTCTAGAGGTGGACATTTTTGATGTGTGGGGTATCGATTTTATCGAGCCGTTCATGAGTTCTTGTGGGAACACCTATATCGTGGTAGCGGTTGATTATGTGTCGAAATGGGTCGAAGCCGTCGCTTTGCCCAACAATGAAGCTCGAAGTATGGTGGTGTTCTTGAAAAAGAGTATCTTCACAAGGTTTGGCACTCCACGTGCTATCATTAGTGATGGTGGTTCTCATTTTTGCAACCGGGCTTTTGATTCATTGCTTGCCAAGTATGGTGTAAATCACAAGGTGACCACTCCTTATCATCCTCAAGCGAGTGGCGAAGTTGAGGTTTCCAACCGAGAGATCAAGAGTATTTTGTCCAAAACTGTCAATGCCAATAGGACCGATTGGTCGAAGAAACTAGATGATGCTCTTTGGGCCTATCGGACAGCTTACAAGACCCCGATTGGTATGTCTTCGTACCGGCTGGTGTTTGGGAAATCTTGTTATCTTCCGGTGGAATTGGAGCATAAGGTTATGTGGGCCTTGAGAAAATTGAACTTAGAATGGGATGTCGCTGCGAATCTCCGGGTTGAGCAACTCAATGAGCTAGACAAGTTTAGATTTCATGCCTACTCCAGCTCATCCTTGTACAAGGACAAGATGAAGTACCTTCACGATAAGTATGCCCGAGGGAAGGAATTCAAAGTTGGTGACATGGTTCTTCTGTTCAACTCCTGGTTGAGGTTATTCACATGAAAACTTAAGTCTAAATGGAGTGGTCCATTTGAAGTTGTTGGTGTAACCCCATTTGGTGCTATTGATCTCAAGAACAAAAATGGTGAAGTTTTCCAGGTCAATGGGCATCGTGTCAAGCATTACTTGGGAAGTTTGATGACAGCCACATGGTGGCACTCATTCATTGGAAGTGACTTTGATGGTAACATGCGTCGTGCTGCGACGTTAAATCAGGCGCTTCTTGGGAGGCAACCCATGTCGTTGCTTCTTGGGAGGCAACCCATGTCTTTTTCTGTTGTAGATTAGGATTTTTGAGCTAATGGTTTATGAGATATTGCAGGAATTAAGATTGAACCAATGCAAAACAACTGTGCAAAAAGTGCACAGTCTCTGAACAGTGACTGTGCGGCCGCAATCCCACTTTGTGCGGTCCGCACCGGCCAAAGAAAATATTACCAAGTCTCTAAACTATGTTCACACGGCTGCATCCCACTTTGTGCGGCCCGCGTAGTTCTCATGCGGCTGCAACCCATCTCATGCGGTCCGTGCACCTTCGCTGTAGCTACAGGTAAATGGTAAAGTCCCAGTGCAGCCCGCGGTCGTGTTTACGCGGCCGCACTAGACGGTAAGTGATGGGCCCCACTGTGTTTCCTATAAATAGACCATTAGGATCTTCATTAGAACTTTTCGCCAAAATTAACCCCTAAGCCCTAAAAGTTACTGTTCACATTCAGAGACCCCTCTTAGTGTTAATATCAAGAGCATTTCTTCGCTTTCCTGGTAACATACTCTCACATTAGTCTTTACTTAGTATTAATTTAAACTTTATACATGTTCTCCTAGTCATAACGTCTTCGTTTTTCTTTTTTGTTCTTCGTCGTTCCATGATTAGGATAGTTTTATATTGTTTTTGTTGTTCTTTGAAATGATTGGCATGTTATAAATGAGTAAGTACAAAGTAGGATGCTAAAATGTGAAAGACTTGAGTTTTTTGTAAAACCCTAATTGCCCCTGTAATTAAAGCCCAGTGCGGCCACATCCCCTAATTATGCGGTCTGTATGCCTTTTACGCGGCCGCATCATTCTGCTACATGGTCTGCGTAAACCTTGAACCTAAAGGTTGATTATCCCAGCGTGGCTGCATGCCCAGTTTGTGCGGTCCGCGCCATGCCCCACGCGACCGCATCCCATGTTTGTGCGGTCCACGTGGGTGAGGTCCTAAGGGCACCAGTTTTTAATAGTATGGCCAATGCGGCCACATGACCAGTTTGTGCGGACCGCGTTGGCCCCCACGTGACTGCACCCCTATTCATGCGGTCTGCATAGTTCCTAATCAGAGATGGTTCATTTCCTAATTTGGTCAGTGCGGTCCGCATGTCTTGTTTGTGCGGTCCGCACTGCTATCACCTGTTCTCTGTCTGTGTTTCTATTCTGTATTTAAACTCTGCAAGTGCCTAAACTAACAATGTTAGAATTATTTGTGTGCAGGAAATGGTTAAACAACGAGGGCGTGGAGATAAACAACCCGGACGAGGAGTTGACCTCTCCCGGGGAGGTAAAGCAAAATTGAAGAAACTCACTCCCCAACCAAAGCTAAAAACAAGAAAGTAGGTGATGAGTGATGAAGAGCAGTCGGGGAGTGAGTACCTCCCCTCCCAGGATGTCTCAACTGATTCAGGGAAAGCCCCCGCAGGCCCAGCTAAAGCTCCAACTGTTATACAACCTGAGTCGTCTGAGGGCTCAGAAGCAGGCAGTGCCAAATACTCCACCTCCTCCACAACTTCAGAATCCGGGGAGGGTGTAGAAGATAAAAACAAGAGTAATGAGGAGGTCCCAGATAGTGGGGTACTTAGAGTTGGGGGAATTGAAAGAACTAGAAACCCAGTTGTATGGTAGGACAGATTTGTCAGCGAGGTGGCCTTTCATAAATTTTGGGATGTGTGGCCCAAGAAGAAGGTGATTCCAGAAAGAAGAGTAGTCACCCGGGATTTGTTACCGTACCTTCCCAGAGTCCATGAACAATTTCTTACTAGAGTGGGGTGGGATTTCTTTAAAGATGAGCTGGTCGATGCAAATGAACATATGGTGAAGGAATTCTACAGCAATGTGGCCCATACAAAAGAAGGGTCAATTGCAACCATAGTGCGGGATAAAAAGATAGTGTTCTCGGGAGAGGCGTTGAACGAATATTTGGGTTTCAATAAAGAGGATGACTCTCTGTATAGAGAGAAGTTAGCGTTGAAAGAGGAAACTCGTCCTTGGGTGGCACAGTTCTTAGCTCAGCCGGGTACTGTTTCGGAGTGGATTCAGGTGGGAAGAAAATACTGCGAAAGGACCTCTATTTTGAGGCGAGAGGATGGTTAACTTTTGTATGCAACAAGTTGGACCCTTCGTCCCATGACCAGACCATTCCAATCGCCCGAGCGGTTCTCATTGCATCCATCATGGCAGGTTTCCCCATCAATGTGGGGAATGTTATGTACAGTGTGATCACATCCATTGGCATTGATACGGACAGAAACTACCCCTACCCGAACACCCTAACAATGTACTTTGAAGATGCAAAGGTGAAAAAATATCCCTTCGATGTTGGAGTCCGGCCGGTGTCCCCGTTCTCATGGTTTAATATTCAGGGGCCGGACAACCCGAAGAGGGATAAGAAGGGAAAAGTATCCACCTCTGCCCCGACTGGCCAGTCTGAGGAGCCAGTTGCGGTAGAGGCCTCTATTGAGCCACCTACTCCTGCTGCCACTACTATTTCGGACATCCCATCCTTCTCTGTAGGTCCCAGTTCTTCAAGTGGCCCAGTGGTTCCCACATCCAAATCCAAGACCCTCACGGCCCAGCAGTTAGCAAAGACATTGGCCAGTTTGAACAACTGGATGTCAGTCTCGACATCCAAGTTGTCCACTTTGGCTACCACAGTTGCGTCCCAGTCTGTTCCAGCCACCGTTGAGATTCCTCAGTCCATTGAGGAGACATTGAAGACACTCCTGGCCAACCTGGAGAAGATTTTGGCTACTCAGGCTGCCTTGGCAAAGACAGTTGATGCACATGGGAAAGCTTTAAAGGAGCTTGCCAGAGAACACAAGAAGATGAGAAAATCTCGGGCATCTAAGGAAGAGGTGAAAGAGCTCCGAGCTGAGGTTGACAAGCTAAAGGCAGACTAACTACCTTTAGACTTGTTCTTTGATGAGTCAACACCTCCACCAACAGTATCTGTACCGGAGCCACAGCAGGAGGATAAGCCTAGGCACCCAAGGAAGAAGAGGAAGCTTCCTAGCACTGAGGGTGTTGTGATAGAGGTAACACAGGTTCAGGAGGACACTTTCAGTGCCCCACCAGATGTTTAGCCGATCCATGACTCGACCCCTATCCCAGAAGCAGGCCGGGAACCAGTCTGATGTTCCCGCCAATACAGAGGACCAGGGGACCACTGATCAGCCCATGATGACGGATTAGGCTTGAGGAGTCACTCTATATCCTTTCTCTGTTTATATGCTTATTTTGGTAGTTGGCATTGGAGACAATGCCAGCTTTTATTCGTAGGGGTGCACCCTACTATTTTGTATTTTGATGGTTGATATATTTGAGATGACTGTACATATTTATTTGACTCTTAGCTTTTGGTGCTAGTTGATAGTTGTCCTGTACATAACTTTTGATTCTAGTTACTTTTCTACTTTATGTACATATTCATTTCCCCCCCGTTGTATATTCTACTCCCCTATTGTACATATTCATTTGGTTTTTCTATTTTTGTTAAAATTTTTCATTTTTAGTTTCATAGCAGGCTCGTAACCTTTTTGTTTTGTGTTGGCGTTTGCAATAAGCCCTTGGTTTTCTTAATGCCATGGTTCTTTCCAAGGGTAGAGTGTTGTGCGAATCGGGTGGCTCTTCCCAATGAGAGATATAGTGACAACCTTCTTAAGAGTTTGAGTCCGTTTTTTATTTATTTATTTTTTTTGATTTTCAAGTTTTGTAGTCAAAGGTACCTCAGACAAAGCTTCACTTGGGTCTAGCACATTTGCCTTTGATCCCATGGTCAAAGACATAATGTTGTGCTTAGGATGGTGAAAGTCATAGCCTTGAGACTCTTGTGTTGACCAAATAGTCATCATGTGGTCGTATTGGACCATTGTGCGCTTGAATTATAACAAATGTCATTGTGGGCCCTCGACTCAATATCTTTAGCAATCCTTGAGAGTGTGTGGTGAGAATTCGATTTGCAAGTCCAAGTCCCGAGTCGATGGTCTAGAACTTGCCCCGAATATTTGTTGAGGTGAAATCTTAGGTGAAATTTGGTTTGAGAAGTGATTGTAGGCTCTCCTTGATCCAAAATGCGAAGATTGAACAATTCCATGACCTACCAATGAAATGATCCCTAGTTAACCCTTTTGAGCCTTGAACCTTCTTCTTTCAAGAACCAAAGCTACAAGCCTATACCCGTTCTTAATGATACCCTCTGTTGGCACCCAAATCTTCCCTTGAGTAGATGATAAATATCTAAGTTTGGGGGGAGACAAGAAAAGAAACAATGTGGTAAAAGGTACAAAAGCAAAAATAAAAGAAAGGTAATGAAAAAAAGAAAGAAAAGATAAGACAAAAAGAAAGACCTAATTGAATAAGGTCAAAAAGGGGATTCAAAGAAAACAAAAGTGAAAAAGGGTGTGGAAAAAGTAGAAAAAGGAGAAATGTGTTGAATTGCATAAGAAAGAGTGACAATGTGTCTCTCTAACCCCTTGAAAAAGAAGTGAATACTCAAACGAGTCAAGAAAGTGTGCCAAAATAAATCAAAAGAAGTGCTTAAGGGAAGATTGAACCCACTTGAACAAAAATATGTCCTACCCTTACCCAAAAGCCTTCACAATGACTCCACAAAAGCCCTACATGATTTTAAGTTGAAGGGAACCTACATTAGTGGATACTTACATAAGGGGAAATCATATGGTACTTAGAGACGAACTTGTGGCCTCTTCCTTGAGAGAGATGAGTGAAAATCCATCAACCTAGGTTTGTGTGTCAATACTTTAAAAGGTGAGGTTCACTTAGGGAGAGTTGAGGATGTGTGAGTTTGGGTTCCACAATGGCCAAAGTAATTGAGAAAAGTTCTTTGATGAAATGTGTCAACTCTTTATGCTCTTGTGTCATACTTGATCCACACGTTTTCAAAGTTTAAATGTGTTAATGATGCATTTGCATTGAGGGCAATTGTTAGTCCCAATTGATGCTTGTTGAGGTTACTTTAGGATAAGCTGTAATTGCTTGGATGTTACCTTTGAGGGGTGAGTCTTGTTTTGTTTGCTTGAGGACAAGCAAAGGTTTAAGTTTGGGGGAGTTGATAAGTAGTATTTTAACATGTTTTATACCCATACTTGCCTGCGCTTTGAGTGTAATTTGCTATAAAATAATCCCAAAATGCTTACAGATTGCGCTTGATTGCAGGTTTGAGCTATAAAGTGACAAATTGTCAAAGATCGGCTCAAATCAGAGTGAAACTTGCTCAAGTGTCAAAGATCATTAAAGTAAGGACATTCAGAACTTCATGCGGCCCGCGTCCCACTTCATGCAGCCCGCGTCTCACTCATACGGCCGCACAATCTTGCTATGCGGTCGCGTCCAAAAAGTTCAGAGATTGTCATATTCCAGAAGCAAACCACACGGCTGCATCCCACTTCATGCGGCCCACATCCCTCTCCATGTGGCCGCACTCTATGGTCAAGCGGTCCGTGTCCAAGAAGTTCAGAGAAGTTGCCAAACTATTCATGCGGCCGCACAACAAATTTGTGCGGTCCGCGCCAGTCTTCATATAGCCGCATTCCATCTTTGTGCGGTCCGCATCACCATCTTCAGAGAGCAAGATTCAGAGGTTAAGCAACCCAGTGCGGCCGCGTGCAAACTTTGTGCGGTCCGCACTAACCCCGTAGGGGCATTTTTGTCCAGTTTTTCCAGCCCACTATAAATAGAACATTTTACCATTTTTAGGTCAAGTTGGGTACATCTGATAGCTGCTGCACTCGTGAGACTTATTTTCATCATAGATTATTGTAGTTTAACATTAGCGACTAATTAATATGGTTGTTTCATCTTCTATTTCTTCATTTTCTTCTTTAATTATGTCTAGCTAAACACATTAGCTAGGGTTGTGGCTCAACCCTAGTGTGGGTAATTAATGGGTGTAGCTTCTTAATGATAGATTGATATTGAGTGTTTGTTATTTGGGTTAATTTTATGGTTTAATTAAGGATTGTTGGTTGCAAACATTGATTCTAGCTTAGTGGGTCTTGACTCTTCTTGAGAAACAGAGTCTATGACCCCAAAATTGACCCAACAAGGAATTGGGGTGGACCCATGAGAAATGGTAGTCCCAATTAACGGGTTAAACCTCGAGAGAGTAATCACCCTACTTGAACCCTAGTTGCTTGGTCTAATTGGCCTACCCAATTGGTCACGAGAGATTTAATTGGGCAAAATCGCTCTCTCTACCGAGAGGTGTGAGAATGGGTATAATTGTTAACGGTTATAACATTGATCCCAAATATGTCAATCCATTATTAGTAGTCTCTACCCGTTAGTTAACCACCTAGGTGATGCCACGACCCTAGTGCCTTTCTCTATATTAATCACAACTTAGAACATCTCCCTTTAGCATAAATTAGCTTAAGTTTGTTGTTGATAATAGTGGTTATTAAACAAAAACCCCAAAAACTTTTAGAAGTACAATTAGGAGCAAGCACGCATTCCTAGTCTGAACAAATACGCAACTCCATCCCAAGCTCCCTGTGGAAATTGACCCCGATACCACTATTCGGGTAAAAGTCTTAGCACCCTCTCTTCCTACCGTTGCGTAAGGTTGAGTTTGCCGCAATTAGGAATCAACTCATTTTGTTCATTTGTGACACAGTCATACCACCCTTCTTTGGCACACATTACACCGGTGAAGTCCAAGAACTATCTGAGATGGGGTACACAACCCCTGCATCTAACCACTTGATTACCTCCTTTTTGACAACCCCTTGCATAGCCTCGTTCAACCTCCTTTGATGTTCCACGGAGGGTTTGACATCATCTTCAAGTATGGTCTTGTGCATGCAAAAGGCAGGGTTTATTCCCCAAATATCATCTAAAGTTCATCCAATTGCCTTCTTTCTTCTTTGGAGCACCTCCAATGTGGCATCTACCTGCACGTTAGTAAGACAAGAGGAAAGAATAACATGTAAAGTTGAACTAGGGCCTAAATATTCATACCTGAGGTGTGAAGGCAAATGCTTCAACTCCTAAATGGGAGGTTCCTCAATTGAGGGCTTTGTTGGGGGAGTCTTTCTGTTACCAATGGTACATGGAATGGTGAAAACGTTGGGATCTTCAAGCTTTGGAGCCATCGAGTGCACAATTGCACTTACTTGGTGAGTCTTTTTGATGGTCTCACAATCCATGGATCTCTTTTTAGTCACCAAGTCTTTCATGAACTTGGCGTAACCCAACATTTTCTCAAGAGCTTCCACCAACGGAACATTGATTGAGAAGCTTTTCATCATCTCAATAAACTTCTTAAATTGGTTTTCATTCTTTTGCTTCACAAGTCTTTGAGGGTAAGGTGGAGGAGGCCTTGGCAAGGGAGCCTTAGCCTTAGGCACTACCGTTTCTGGCATGTCTATCACGTGTTCCCTAGACGGGTTCACGTCATTTTGAGTCTCCACCTCATTATCATGAATATCAATCCTCACTTCCGGCATTCAAATTCTCTTCACTTACTTTCTCATCAACTATAGGAACACCATCATCTTGTACTTCAAATTCATCATTCACAACTTCTTTTTGCTTTGAAGTGTTCACTTCACCACCTCGACTGCTTCTAGTAATCACCGCCATTGCATGCCCGGTATTGTTCCAACCCTTCGGGTTTACTACCATATCACTAGGTAGAGTCCCCTTAGGGCAAGTATTCAAAGATTGTGAAATCTGACCAAGTTGAACCTCCAAGTTTCGGATTGAAGTATTATGGGATGGCAACTGAGCATCAGAGTCGGCATTCGTTTTCATCATTTGTTCAAACATCATCTCGATCCTTCCCATCTCATTATTTGATGAGCTAGGACCTTGGGACGGAAATGAGGCGGGTTGTTTGATTGTTGATACATCGGAGGTATTTGAAAGCCTTGCCCCGATTTTCTTGATTGCCATTATTCCAACCCTCTTGGTTGTTGTTCCTCCTCAATTGTTGTTGTTGCCACTCCAATTTCCCTGATTGCCCCAATTCTGATTGTTGTTCCCCCAGTTGCTATTTCCTTGTTGGTATTGAGTCCCCAATTGCCTTGGGATCTCCACTGTTGTTGTTGGTTAGGAGCATTGCCTCTTTGTCCTTGGTAATTGTTCACGTACTAGACTTCTTTACTTTGCTCATCATATCCATCATCTTGATTTAAACCACTATTACCTTTCTTACATTAATCCAAATTTCCTTGACTTTGTTGCTCTCTTTGTCGCCTCTTGTTGACTAACATGTTTATACCTTCCATAGAATTTACTTGTCTTGGCGCTTGAACTTGTTGCAATTGAGCTTTAGCCAACTGGTTCATTTTTGTGGTCAATTATACTATTGCCTGACCATGGTCATGGAGCTCTTTGTGCAAGTGAATGACAATGGGGTCACCCTATGGTACATTAGCTCGACTTTGCCAAGCTAAAAAAGTATCAGCTATCTTATCAAGAATATCATAGGCCTCAACATAAGACATCTTCATAAATTACCCCCCTGCTATCACCATACATTGATTGGTCGTGTTTATACCCCAATAAAATATCTGTTGAATCATTGCTTCAGTCACATCATTGTTGGGGCATTCCTTGACCATAGTTCTATATCGATCCCAGATTTCATGAAGGGGCTCATTTGGTTCATGTTTGAATGCTAAGATTTCATCCCTCAATGCCTCCATATGTCCCGATGAGAAAAAATTGGCTATGAACTTATCGGCCAACTCATCCCATGTAGTGATAGAATGAATGGGAAGCCTCTTGAGCCAGTCTAAAGCTTTCCCTCTAAGTGAAAAAGGAAATAATCTCAATCTCAATGCATCCTCCGACACATTAGTTTGTTTGCTTCCCCAGCAGGTATCGACTAAGCCCTTGAGATATTTATATGCATTCTGATGGGGAGCACCTGTGAAGTACCCTCGCTGCTCCAACAAAGTCAACATCACATTTGTAATTTGAAAATTGCCCGCCCGGATCTGGGGTGGGACAATTGCACTTGCATATCCTTTGTTTGGAAGCACCCGATGAGTGACTCTTGGAGAAGGAAGGGGAGGGTCTGAAACATTATCATTGGCCTGGCGGCCTCTCCTTTGAGCTTAAGGCACTATAGGTACCTTATCATCAATATTGTCATCTACCTCCTCCCCCGAAATAACATTTCCAAGATTATCGTTGTTCGCCATTTTGTACCTGAATTGATGACACACACAAGTTAGTAACACAGAAGGAAAGAAAAACAAAACACAAAACACAAAACTAGTCAGATAGATAGCCAAAACCGGCAACGACGCCAAAAAATAATCGAAGCCAACCCTACATCACTATAGAGTGGCAAGAGCGGTCGATGCAGCTTTTACCCGAGAAGGTCGGGATCGAATCCACAGGGAGCTAAGATGTATTTGGAGTTGGATTCCTATCTAATCTAGCAATGTATAGTGCTCTTGATTGCACTTCCAATCATTCTTTTGTTTGTTTTCTATTTCTAATTTTATACTAATGATGCACAAAATAAAGCTAAGTAGATATTTTTGTAAAGTTTTATAAATTGGTAAAGAGGCACTAGGGAAGTGACTTACTCCTAGGTGAATATCTAACGGGATCTAGAACTTAGGGCAATAATATTATAGTTGGGATCATAATATAGCCAATGCACGTAACTACTCACTCTATACCTCTTGGTAGATTGAGTGATTTGTCCTAATTAGCTTTCTCAAGCCCAATTGGGTGTTCAATTTGTGCAAGCAAAGTTGGTTCAAGTCGGGTATTACTATCTCTAGGTTTAACACTTTAATTGGGGCTATCAATCTCTTGAATACACCCCAATTCCTTGTTGGTCTGAATTTCCTAGACTTAAGCTCTGTTTCTCAAGAAGAGCCTAAGTAAAAAAGACACAAATTAGTGTTTGCAACCACCAATTCAACATAAAAAGCACAAATCAGGCCAAATATCAATACCCTAGATAATGGGTCTAGCTACTCATAATAACTGAAGAAATCAAAGATTGAGATGAAATAGAAGCTATAAAAATTAATTACAAGATGAAAGTCTAAGACTAATTGTTAAACAAGCTCTAAAATTACTCAAAACACTAAAAATGGCGGTTTCACGTATAAGATTACCTAAAAATCTAAAAAGAAGTATTTATACACAGCTAAAGTTTTCGGACAAAAATGCCTCTGACGTAGGTACCACTGACAGCGGAAAATGGACCGTTGAAGTGATGAGTCTACTGTGGCCGCATAAAATCAAGCGTGGACCGCAGTCTTCAACTCTTAGCTCAACTTCAGACTCTCTCCTCTGCTGACCGCGATAAAAGGACTGTTATTGCGGTAGAGGTACCGCTGCCGCACAAAATCACCTCGGTCAGCGGTGACTTGAAGTCCCAAAAATGCAGCTCTTTGATCTTTGCCACCATGCACCGTGAGATCAAGACCGCCTATGCAGTGGGTCCTCCCCGTCCGCAGTTTATTTTCCGATGTAGCGCTCAGTTGACTCAGCTTTGACTTGTGCAGGTTTCACTCCTTTTTGAGCTGATTTTGACTTTCTTGTCTCTTTTTGACCAAACACTATAAACAAGTATAATAAGTTAGCTTTTGGGAATACTTGTATACACTTTTAATCTAAAACTCAAGCAAAAAAGGAGCATAAAATAGATTAAAATCCCTAGTTATCACATGATAGGGATTCCACTGGAGATAACGACGCATCAGCTAAGCCTGGACCTTAGGTTTAAACCGGTGAAGCAAAAGAGAAGACCCCAGTCTGAGGTAAAGCACGTATTCATAAAGGACGAGGTAACTAAACTTCTCAAAATAGGGTCCATTCGGGAGGTGAAATATCCCGAATGGTTAGCCAATATAGTCATAGTCCCTAAAAAAGGAAATAAACTTAGAATAAGTGTAGATTATAAAGATTTAAACAAGGCATGCCCCAAAGATTCTTTTTCACTACCTAACATCGATCGCATGATCAACCCCATGGCTGGCCACGAGCTCCTTACCTTTCTCGATTCCTATTCCGGGTATAATCAAATTCAAATGAACCCGGAAGACCAAGAAAAGACTTCATTTATCACCAAATATGGAGCATATTGTTATAATGTAATGCCCTTCCGGCTAAAAAATGCAGGAGCTACTAACCAACGCCTAGTAAATAAAATGTTCGAAGAACAAATAGGCAAGTCAATGGAAGTTTATATCGATAACATGCTACTTAAGTCTCTATGCGTGGAGGACCATTTGGCTCATTTGCAGGAAACGTTCGAGATTTTCAAGAAATATAACATGAAGCTCAACCCCTAGAAATGTGCTTTCGGGGTCGGTACAGGAAATGTCACACCTCCTTTTTCCGCCCCCGCGAGGGTACAGGGGAGTTTTTTCCAATTAAAGGACAATCAAAACGGGATTTGTTTATTTATTTCAGAGTCGCCACTTGGGAGATTTAGGGTGTCCCAAGTCACCAATTTTAATCCCGAATCGAGGAAAAGAATGACTCCATATTACAGTCTGCGTACCAGAAATCCGGATAAGGAATTCTGTTAACCCGGGAGAAGGTGTTAGGCATTCCCGAGTTCCGTGGTTCTAGCACGGTCGCTCAACTGTTATATTCGGCTTGATTATCTGATATAATACGTATTATAAACTTATGTGCAAATTTTATCCTTTAGCCGCTTTTATTATTTTTTATTTATTGTTATTATTTTACGAAGAATTGCAACATTGTGAAAACGTATTTCAAACCACGTCGCAATCAATGCACCCGTGGTTATCGACACATTTCGACTCCGTTGAGATTTGGATTTGGGTTACATAAATGCACACCCGTATTTAAGAAAATAACATTGTTAAATACGCGCCTAAAGCGACTAGCGTATCATTATTTTTGGGTAGGGCCGTGAAATTTGCTAAAACGGCTCCTCCCGAATTCTAAGCAATTAAATGTACATTTATTGAGGGCCCCGCAATCTATACATTTTATTAAGCGAGGCTCATCTCATTTATTTTAAATGGACAAATCTTAAAGCGACTACATTTTTCTATAAAAATTAGTCTCTAAAATAAAGAAAGAAAAATCCTAATTAATTACTAGCTTTTATTTTATTTATTTAAGAAAGCATGACATACTAATTGCTAGATTAATACAAATATTGATGAAAAGGAATTTTATTTAAAAAAATTCGAAATTATAAATAAAATAAAAATTTGACAACTAATATTTAAAAGAATCAAATACAGCTAGATTAAAACTCAGCATTGTTATAAAAAAAACTATTGAGATTAATTATTCACAACCATTTGAAACTAGATTTTAACCATAATTACTAAAGCTTTTTAGAAAGTCTTTTAGACTTAAACGAAGTTTCTAATCTTGCCTGAACTCAAATGCCTTAATGTCTAATTTACGAAATTTAATTTAAATTCATGTCTTAGCTAAATTTAGCTAGTTATTCATGATTAACCTACTGTTGATAATCTTGAAACCTTCATAACTAGTGAATTAACCTGTTTTGCCGAACTGATTCATTAAAGACTAACTTATGTTATTTTTTCTTATTCCAATTATTATTTAGTAATACATGAAATAGCTTAAATACAATCAACAAAAGGAATAAAGAAAAACGAAATTAAAACTTCAAAATTTCATTCTTCATATGTATTCATGCTTCATATTTCGGATTACAATAACCAGCGTGTCAGTTGTGTACCTGATATTGGAAGCAAAAGAAAATGAAGATGAGAATCAGCAACAGTAATAACAGTACAACACAGCAACAACAGTCCAGCAGCAGTAACAACCCAGGAACAGAGTTTGCAAACCAGTGGAGCAGTAATCCCAAAAAACAAAAGCTTCAAGCTTTGATGAAACAACAATTAATTCTGATTTCAAACAATGAAAGAAAGCAGAAGATTTTTTTTTATTTTTTTATTTTTATTTTTTAAGTTTAAATATATTTCGGAATTTTCTCTCTCCTAAATGTTCAGCCATTTTTTCTCTCTCTTATTTTCTTTTTGTTCTTCTCAGATTCGTTTCTCTTATCTGTATGTGTTCTGTCTGTGCTTGTCTTGTGTTCAAGACTTCCTATATATAATCCCATCCCATAAATCTTTTAATCAATTAAAATCAACCCATTTTCTCTACCAAACCCATTATCTTCCCACTCATCCCCATTACATTAAATAAATATATCACACCACCCCATTATATTTTGTCCCCCATGCCTAACATAAACAAATACAAGATTCCCCCACACTAAAATTTGTCTTGTCCCCCCTTTATATTAAATAACTATATCACAACCCACCCCATTTCATTTTGTCCCCCATGCTTCATATAAAAAATTACAAAATGTACAATTCCTAAACTACCCCTCCGACCTTATTGCAATTACTATTTTACCCCCAAACGTATTGCGATTTACCAAATTACCCCATCAGCTATAACAAATCAATTAATCAAACTCAACCAAAATATAGTCAATATGACCAATTTCTACATACATTCAAACAACAAATCTCATGAACATGATTTCTTCATCATTTCAACAACAAATCACATGAACATGATTGAACAACAAAGAACAACTAAAATTTGATTGAACAATATTTTAGCAACAAACAATCCTATTTTTGGATTCAACAACAACAACAAACAAGTATATTTAGATTTCTAAATTCAATCATATTGAACTTAAAATTAACTCTAACAACATTACAACCAACAATTCCTATATTAAACTTAAACAAGATTATGAGACAAATTCAAGAAATAATCATAAATGATAAACAAGAAATCAAACTATACAAATTTCGGATTCAAGATCAACCAAACAAAGTATGAACATGAATGAATCTATTTTTTAAAACAACAAACATGACGGATTAAACGGCTCAAACAACATTAATAATTTCTGGAAAATATATAACAACATGAAACAAATTGAAGAAATAATCAATTAAATTTCAATTTGAATCTAACAAACATCAAACTAACAAATATTTACCTAAACAACAAAACAAACATGAAATAAATATGAAAAACAAATTAATTAATTTCCATTTGAAATCTGAAAATTAACATATGAACAAACTAGAAAATTATTTCAACGACGAACAAACCAAACAAGAATTGAATCATTTATCGATTTTGGATCCGAAAAATACCAAACAAAAATATGGACGATAAATGAGATTCAAAACCCAACTAACCGGAAATGAAACGACGAGCAACGATTGTAAACAAATGTGTCCGGGCTTCGACTCAACGAAAGACCTTCGAACTTTGACGATTCGAAGAAGATGAAGCAACGTGAAGCATAAGAAACTGCTGCGACGAGCAGCAGCAGCAGTGCGTCGAGTGAGGAAGAAGAAGCTCCATGAAGCAGTAGGTGAGGTCGACGGACAACGAATTAAAATCAGCAGCTGGACGCAGCTGAAACAAACTGCGACACGTGATGCATCAACATTATTTGGAGAAGCCATGGATGCTCGTAGCAGCTGGACGCGACGATGGACTATGGGGCAGAAGCTGAAACGTGAGCAGCAGCAGCGGCGACACAGCGACGACGAACATGAAGAAGAAGTAGCTGGGTCCGTTTGGACGATGAAAAAGTAGTTGCAGCAACGTCGGGGGGGGGGGGCAGCTGCTCGTCATAAAGTTGTTGATGAAGCTTGGGACGAGGTCGATGAAGGCAGCAGCAACGCAACTGAAGCAGGTCGCGATGGAGCTGCCATGGCAACGATGGCGATGGCGATGGAGCGGCAATGACGACGAGCTATTCGTTGGCTTTTATTGGGATCTACCTCGCGTGAGGATGAAGATGATGGTGAAGGAGCTGTGCACGTGTGTTGTGAGTGAGTGTGTGTGGCGTGAGGGGAAGGAAGGAAGCCATTGATGGAGCTTGGAGAAGCTTGAGGAAGAAGAAGAAGATAGGAGAGGGGGGGGGGCGGATGACTTAGCTTGTTTTTAGGGTTTTTTCTTCTTTTTTGTTGTTTTATTTTTTTGTTGTTTGTAAGATAATAGGATGTTGGGTTATGGACTGGGTCGACCCAGTTCGAAATGGACTGGGTCGTAGGGAAGATTGGGCCATTTTTTGGGCCTATGGCTTGAAATCGAAGAAGAGGCCCAATTCCGACTTTCTTTATATTTTCGCTCTCTTTTCTTCTTTTATTTCTCTAAAACTAAATTATAAAAATACTTAACTTATTATTAAGAACTAAATTAAGTTATAAAAGCGCAAATTAACTCCCAATAACAATTAACGCACAATTAAGTAATAATTAAGCATAAAATTGTATATTTGGACATTAAATGCTAAAAATGCAAACGATGCCTATTTTTGTAATTTTTATTTTTTTGTAAAACAAATTTAATTACTAACAATTGTAGAATTAAATCCTACATGCAAAATGCGACATTTTTTTGTATTTTTATTAATTTAACAAATAAACATGCACAGACAAATACAAATAATTATTCAAAATATCACAAAATATCACAAAATTGCACACCAAGAAAAATTACTTTATTTTTGAATTTTTTGGGAGTAATTCTCATATAGGGCAAAAATCACGTGCTTACAGCTGCCCCTCTTTGCCTTCATGATGTCGAATTGGGGAATCCAGGTCAACCCCGATAAAACCAAATCCATCGAAGACATCACCGTTGTGGACAGTGTAAAAGCCATGCAGAGGCTGATCGGACGGATATCTGCTTTAGGTCGATTCATCTCGGGGTCGTCGGATCGAAGCCACAAATTTTTCTCTCTACTCAAAAAGAAGAACGATTTTGCCTGGACCCTGAAATGCCAACATGCATTAGAGGAATTAAAGCGATACCTATCGAGCCCACCACTGCTTCACACTCCAAAGGCAGATGAGAAACTTTACTTGTACTTGGCAGTATCGAAAATTACGGTACGTGGTGTCCTAGGTCGAGAAGAGCAAGGTACGCAATTTTCCATTTATTATGTAAGTCGAACCTTATGAGAAGTAGAAACTAGATATCCACACTTAGAGAAATTGGCACTTGCACTGATAAGCACCTCTACAAAGTTAAAACCATACTTTCAATGTCAACCTATATGCATGTTAACCACTTACCCACTTCGTAATATTTTGCACAAGCCCGAACTATTAGGCCGATTGGCCAAATGGGCCATCGAACTCAGTGGGTATGATATTGAGTATCAACCCCGAACGACCATCAAGTCTCAAATTTTAGCAGATTTCATGGCTGATTTCACACCAACCCTCATACTCGAAGTTAAAAAGGAACTCTTGTTAAAATCGAGAAATCATCAGGGGTATGGACCCTTTTCACAGACGATGCCTCGAATGTGAAGGGGTCGGGGCTAGGCATCATTTTGAAGCCACCCATGGGTAGCATTATTAGGCAGTCTATCAAAAATTCTAGGTTGACTAACAATGAAGTTGAGTACGAGGCCACGATTGCAGGTCTCGAGCTAGCTAAAAGCTTGGGAGTAGAAGTCATTGAAGCCAAGTGTGACTCTTTACTGGTAGTGAACCAAGTAAACAAAACCTTCGAAGTTCGAGAGGATAGAATGCAAAGGTATCTGGACAAGCTGCAGGTAACTTTGCACTGTTTCAAGGAATGGATTTTACAGCATGTACCTCGAGAACAAAACAGCAAGGCCGATGCACTTGCAAATTTGGGGTCATTGGTCGAGGAAGACGAGATCAGCTCGGGGTTTATCGTTCAACTCTCAAGATTCGTGATTGAGGAAGGCCATGCTGAGGTAAACTCTGCAAGCTTAACCTGGGATTGGAGGAATAAGTATATTGAATTCTTGAAGAACGGAAAGCTCCCATCGAACCCCAAAGAGTCGATGGCTATACAAACCAAAGTTGCTCGATTCACATTGGCTGAAGATGGGACATTATACAGAAGGACATTCGACGGACCATTGGCAATATGTTTAGGAACATGGGACACCGATTATGTCTTACGCGAAGTCCATGAAGGTACTTGTAGGAACCACTCCGGTGCCGAGTCGCTAGTTCACAAAATCATCAGAGCAGGATACTATTGGGATAGTATGGAGAAAGACACTAAGGAGTTAGTTCAAAAATGTGATAAATGCCAAAGGTATGCGCCAATGGTCCATCAACCCAGGGAACAACATCTTTCGGTCCTATCCCTATGGCCGTTCATGAAATAGAGGATGGATATCGTCGGCCCTCTGCCATCAACTCCAAGTAAAGCTAAATTCATTTTGTTTATGACTAACTACTTTCTAAATGTTTGGAAACACATGCCTTCAAAAAAGTCAGAGAAAAAGAAGTATAGACTTTATCTAGGATCATATCGTATGCCTATTTGGGATACCTGCCGAAATCGTATGCGACAATGGAAAGCAATTCATCAACAGCAAGGTAACAAGGTTTCTCGAAGAACATAAAATAAAAAGGATCTTATAGACACCGTATCATCCAAGTGGAAACGGCCAGGCCGAGTCAACGAACAAAACTATCATTCAGAATCTAAAGAAAAGATTGAATGACGCCAAGGGAAAATTGAGAGAAATTCTACCCGAGGTCCTTTGGGCATATAGAACAATATCAAAGTCCAGTACGGGGGCAACACCATTTTCCTTAGTATATGGATCTGAGACCTTGATTCTAGTCGAAGTCAGGGAACCTAGCGTCAAATTTCGACATGCAACAGAATAATCAAATCACGAGGCTATAAATACTAGCCTCGAACGAGTGGATGAAAAATAAAAAGTTGCACTCATTTGGATGGCTGTGCAAAAACAAAGAATTAAGAGATATTATAATAGAAGAACCAACCTTCACCACTTCAGAATCGAGGACTTAGTTATAAGGAAAGTCACCCTTGTCACACCTTTTTAACTACACCCCCGAAAAGGGTGTATATAAGGGAGTTTTTTCCAACTTAAAGTGACAATCGATGTGAGCACGTGATTTTTGCTTCATATGAATTACTTCAAAATAATTCCCAAAATTAGGTTTTGGTTTTGATTATGTGTTATTCTAGGAATTATTGTATGATTTTCTTGATTGTTCGCATGTATTTGTGTGCATGTTTAATTTTATTAATGCATCAAAAATACAAAAAATATAGCATTTGCATTTAAAATTTGATTTTTACATTTTTAGAATTAATTAATAATTAGATGTTTTACAAAAATGAAAATTCACAAAAAATAAACATATTTTTGTATTTTTGTCAAATTGTGTGATTTTCTTTTAATTTAAATGTTTAATTATTTGTGATAGGTGTTATTTAAAGTTAATTAATATTTTTAAGCTAATTTAGGTCTTCTATAGTTTAATTTGGGATTTTTAAGTTTAATTTTTGAAACAAAAAGAAGAAAAGAAAAGAAAAAGAATTAATGAAAGAGAAGGAAGTCAAATTTGGGCCGAATTCAATTTAATTCAAGAGGCCCAAATAAAATGCACTGGAAACCCACCCCAGTCCAGCCCAAAACCAGCCCCAACCTGGTCCGTCTCCAGCATCGATTAAACGACGCCGTTTCATGTTTGTTAATCTGAACCATTCGTTTCATTCGATCGAACGGTCCAGTATTATCCTCACTACCCGACCCGTCCACCCCACTAACTGACCCAATCCCCCAACCAGCCAAAACGACTCCGTTTTACATAAGTGGATTGATCCACACCGTTGATCTCAATTGATCTAACGGTTTGGATTCAATTCCACAACATGTATATATATGTGTAACACACCCCGCCCCCCTAAAGCCCCTACCCAGTCTCCTTCGTCTCTTCAGAGATGATCTAACTCCAAACCCTAGCAGCCGCCACCCCTCTCCACCTCCATAAACCCGGCGGCGCCGGTTCCAATGACCTCCTTCTTCACACCACGGGTCCCCTTCAACCTCCTCATTCCAAATATCCAAACACCTCTCTTCGTATCATAGTCAAACGCCTCGAATCTTCAATCGAAGTTCAGTCAAAAACTCTAGCTTTTCCAATCAACCCCAAAAATCACACCCTTGAACCACCAGGCTTCCCTCGTCCCAAATCCCATGATAGGTTTCCTCGAATCACTGTAGAGCCTTTTGAATTTCAGATCGAAAAGTTGAACCTTGAGTCCCCAAAAACAATGCTGATTAAAGATTTCAAGATTTTTAGGTTTAAATAGGCTGTAATCGTGCGTTTTCAATCGAATAAAAACATACGATTAGAGACCGTTTCAACCAAAAGAGTAGGAAGATCTTTGGAGCGGAATAAAGGGTTCGATTCTGGTAAGTGTTTCTGTGTTTTTCAATGTTTTTCTTTTATGTATCTTCCTCCTCATCCCTTTTCCGTAGGCTGAAATTCAAGGTCTTATCATGTTCTTGTCCTTTTATTATATGAAGTTTCAGTCTGTTTGTATCTTAATTTGTTGAGTACAACAAATATAAACATTGCATGTCAGATTACTGCTTAGTTAAATACGATAATTTATTTGCAATTTCTGTTTGAATTTTGGTTTACATGATTCTATAAATGTTTGTATGTTTGACTCAGGTTCAGTTCATTTTCAAAATCTCTACATCTCTTTTGGATTTATTTTGAAACCTTAACATGTAAATAGTCCTCATAAGGGTAATGTGGTTAGTTGGAGTTAATTAAGAAACAAAGGTATTGGTAATGGACATGACAGTTTGTCAACATCTTTAGAGGTTTAATTAAAAAATTGAAAAGAAGGATCAGTAGTGGAAAGTAACAGCCCTTAAGTACCTTTATAGGTGGGAATTCAGAGAAGAACAGAGGGTAGGTTTAAAAATTGAAGATGAAAGTAAGGCTGATACCCTTTTAAAAACTTTTAGAGGTGGGGGAAATCAGAGAGAACATGGGCTAATGATAAAAGTTTAAAGGGGTGCACATGGGAGAGAATACACAAGCTGGAAAGAGAAAAGATTTGAATAAAAGGGAGTTGGTCCTAGTCTTTAAATGGACACACGAATAGAGTAGAAAGGAGGAGCGAAGAACAGAAGAGAGTTTGAAAAGATTGAGAGAGAATTCGAGTTTTTTTTGATAGAGTTTTAAGCAATCTCGGGCTGAGAGAACACACAGGATTGAACACATAGAAATACTGAAAAGACTACTGTTTCATTGAAGTTTTTTACAGTCTTTGAAATTTTCTACTACTTCATGAATTCATTTTCTCTGATTTTTCAAGTTTCTAACTTGTTGAAGTTCTTGACTCATCTGGGGGTAAAAATAGATTGAATTTGGGTATTGGGGAGAGCTGGTTTATGTTTGATTGATTGGTTTGCTGTTCTATTGAGATTTTGGTTGAACTTCAAGCTGTAGTAATAGCTTTGCATCTTCTAGTTCGTGCCTGGTTGTTGAAGTTTTACAGAAGTTTCCTAGGTTAATTTTGAGGGTATTTGGGATCAACCAGGGTTATTCTAAATGTTTTATCGGTGCTGTTCATCTATCCTTTGTTCCTGGGTTTTAGTGGCATTATTTTGGGGTCCCAAATTGTTCCTCTGCTGTTGAACTTGCTGTTTGCTGCTACTAACTACTCCTTCTTCATTGTTGTAAATTCCAAGTACACATTCTCGAGATTGATTTGATGTAGCTATTTGAATTGAAATGTTGAAATAAAAGGCTCACCTATTTACCTCTTGAAGTGCGCGCGTTCAAGTTGTTATACTAGAATAGATACTAGATAATTGGTATTTGTTTAGGTTTACTTTTGATTTGTGTTGCATAATTGGACTGGCCGAACCATTAATTTATAATGAACTGTATTGAAATGATGAACTATTAAGCGTGAATGTATTCATATTGAACCATTAGCTGTGTGTTTGTGCACTTAGAGATGCATATGAGTTTTTTTTGGAGAGTACTAATTATAATTAAACTGAATAGTTCTTGTTAGTTTTAGTTAATTTCATGTGTTTCATAAATCTGTCTAAAAAATATTTCAAGCTGGGATTAAGTAGGGCTGTGCTGAACTGCTTAGAACTGATTTGAATTCCAGTAGGGTGAGGTCTCATCATGACAATTAGTTTTTTGCCTTTGAATATTCGGATTGCATAAGTGTCCTCTTGGACAATTTTGGGCATCAATTAGCAGAACATAAGCGTTAACTAGACAATTCAAAAATGGTTGTAGCATATTGATTAAATTCAATTTTTGTTCTATCATCAATATTAAATCTTGCTTCAATTCAACCTTTGATTCTGGGCTCAAACGTGAGGCCCAGACAGCTTTGGTTTAGCTGCACAACTAAACTTGAATAATGCCTCTTGGGCCTGGATTCTGCAACAACAAGCCCAAACTGTCCAATTCTTTATGTTTTGAACAAATTGCTAAGCATGCTTCGTCTTTACTTCATAAGTTACTGGGCTTGAATTGATTTGAAATTGAATCATAAGGATTTGGCCTTTTATCAATGTTAATTAATTAGGACTTTTTTTCTTCTTTTATTATTAGAGACAAAAAATAGAAAATCATAGTCGCTTTAAGATTGCCTTTTCAATAATAAAATGAGATGAGCCTCGCTAAACAAAACACATAAATTGCAGAGCCCTCGATAAATGGTTGTATTAAAATACTTAGATTTCGTGATGGGCCGTTTAGCGAATTTCACGGCCCTCCCCAAAGATAATAACACATTAGTCTTTTTAGGCGCGTATTTTAATAATATTACTTTCCTAAACTCGGGTGCACATTTATGTGACGTGGTTCGACACGTGTTTTAATGACGTTGCAATTCTCTTTTAAAATAATAATAATAAAAGCGGCTAAAAGTTAAAATTTGCACATAGGTTCATAATTATTTAAAATCAGATAATTAATCCATTTATAACAGTTGAGCGACCGTGCTAGAACCACGAAATTCGGGAATGCCTAACACCTTCTCTCGGGTTAACAAAATTCCTTACTCGGATTTTTGGTTCGCGGACTGTTAAACAAAGTCTTTCTTTTCCTCGATTCGGGATTCAACCGGTGACTTGGGACACCATAAATCTGCCAAGTGGCGACTCTGAATTTCTTAATAATAAATCTCGTTTCGATTGTCCTTTAATTGAAAAAACTCCCTTGCTCACCTCTCGGGATGCGTAAAAAGGAGGTGTGACAGCTCTGGCGACTCCGCTGGGGATCGAACCCAGAATCTCTGGTTTAGGGTTCAGAATTCGAGCTTAGAATAATTGTTATTATTTGGCTTTATTCATTATCTGATTTTATTACATGTTTGGGCCTGATGTGCTAATTGTTGCTTTTTACCGCTTTGATACTATCTGAACTGTATATATGAACTGCTACGAAACCCCTCTCTTCTCCCTCTTGAGAAGTGCATGTTGGTCGTGACTTCTTTCTGTTAGTGTCAAATCCCAAATAGAATGAGTTTTGGACAAGTTGCAAAGCCGGATGATCTTTTGGTTACCGGTACACAGCACCCCCCGGCTCGAGTTGTCCGCTTGGGTAAGCCAGGTCTAGAACAAATAAACCTAGGTTTTTAAACCTAGTATAACAATACCTCATGCCGGATCCCTAGTAGGAACGTTTGTTTGCATCATGTGCATTCTGACTTTGGAGACTCAACAGAGGGGTTGGGTCTGTCTAGGACAGGTCCACCCGAAATAAAAAGACCATCCTGATGCATCTTACTTGCTACTTGTGCATTTATTTGCTTCAGATTTGCATGTTGACCGGCTTTGGAATGAAAGGAGATAATTTGGGAAAGAAATAGCAGTGTAGAGGGTTAAGAGAGTGAATCACAAGTTTAAAGAAAAACCAGTGTCCAAATAGTGTTGAAACTCTGCCGAATTTTTGAAGAAAAAAGAAGAAGAGAAAATGAATTAAAAATGAGAAAGGAGTTTTGTTTTCGAAAATAGTTCGTTTTATTTGCCCGAACTATGCCAGTTTGATTCTCACAGGGTGCGAGATACGTAGGCAACCCCCATCGAGTCCAACTTCCTTTTTGCAAAAATAATCCACAAGAACAAAAATTTTACTTTTATTTGAAAATAGTTAGGGTGATTCCATTCTTGTCAGAAATAGCCGAATGTCCCTAAAAGGGCGCCGGAAGGTTGTTTTTGCAAAAACAGTTACCTGCGGTCATTTTTCAAGGTTTTCACCGGCTAGCCAACACAGCCTTAAAAACTTCGTCTTCGAGGTGCTGAAAGGCCGTATTTGCATAATCAGATTTTATTTTTTGGAAAAAGGGAAAAGAAAAAGTGTGTCAATTTTGTCTTCGAGTCAAATGAGTCTTGATTTTTGCTTAATCTCCCTAATAAATGTCCAGAATGAGCACGAGTCCAAGTTTGCCGATAGCAGTTATGAACAAGATCCCTTTGGAGTTGCACATGTGGTAGGAAGATCTGGGCAGGTCAGAGCAAGATAAGGTCAATATGCATTTAGGGGGTCTCACCGGGTTATTAAAGATCAGACCTAGAGGAGATATCATAAAGGCTTTGGTTACGTTCTGGGACCCGGCCCATACGTATTTCACTTCTCGGATTTTGAACTCACCCCAACCTTGGAAGAGATAACAGGTTATATGAAAAGTACTACAGGTTTGAGGCATAAGTATCTGATCTCTCCAAGGGCCGTTAACTCTCACAAATTCATGGATTTGCTAATGATAAGCAAGGGAATCCCATATTCCGAGTTGGAAAGAGTTTTTTCCACTCTACGTTTTATATACCAGAAATACGGGCATGTAGGAGGGTTCAATGATCTGGAAAGTGGGGTTTGCAGTAAAGGGAACCGAACAAAATGGGACGAGCATAGGCGTTTCGCTTTCATGGTAGCATTCTTAGGCCTTGTGGTATTTCCCTGAAAAGACGGGAATATAGATTTGCGGGTGGCTGGAGTCGTTAAGGTCCTGGTTACCAACGCCAAGAGCACTCTCGCCCCTATGATAGTATCTGAGATATACCGAGCTCTCACAGCTTGTAAAGTTGGGGCAGACTTCTTTGAGGGATGCAATTTGCTACTACAAATGTGGATGATCGAGCACTTTTGTCACCACCCTCAGTACATGAGTTATGGATCCGCAGAGAAAAGCTGCATTGAAGAATTCAACACAAGGGTTTCAGGGTTCAAGTTACCGGAGGGGTTTGGAGAATGGATAGCCCGCCTTTGCGCCATCACTATGGGACAAATAGAATGGACACTAGGTTGGCTTCCTGTTGAAGAAATTGTATATATACCCGCCAAAGGTCCTTACTTCCTCCTAATGGGTCTTCAAGGTATTCAGCCTTACGCTCCCTACCGAGTGATGAGAAAATTAGGAAGATGTCAGGTGATGCATCTAGATGAAGATCTCAGTATCCACACGGTTGAGATTAGTTCCGACGGCCAATTTCACGAAGAAATAGTTCGTTCTGTTTGGAACGAGTGCCAGTATTTGACGGCAAGCACCTGAGTGCGAAACCATATCTAAAGGCGAGGTCTCACCCGCCTACCTTGCCTGGTATAGAAAGAAGAACGCTGCAAAGGCCGAATCAGAAAGACCAGCCAAAAAATCACACATTCAAGAATTCGTCGAGGCATCGCAAGAACCGTGGGCTTGGTTGGCCAAAGAAAACGAATACAAGGCCACAATAGGAAAGCTGGAAAAGCAAGTCAAAGACCTTCAATTCGAGAACGGCTTACAAGCAGCGGCAGATGAGGGTGAAAAGAAAAAGTTAGCCAAAGAAAATGAGGCCCTTCGAGCTCAAATTCAGAAACTAAAAGTAGCGGCAGAAAATCCAGTCCGAAGTAACAGAGATGAAAAGCTCGTAGCTAACCTAAGGCAGAAAGTGAGTAACTATAGTTTCTATTTGAACAAAGTAGAAAGTGAACTAGCCGGGGCTCAAAAACAATTGGCTAAAAATGCAGATGAACGGGTATGCCTGGTTAAGCAGTTGATAGAAAGGTACGACGATGAGGTCGCGGGGTTGAAGAAAAAGGTCATCACCACGAGAAACAAAATGATCAAGCAGGAAAAAGACTTCAAGGTTGAAAGGGAACACTGTTACACGACATTGGAGCAGTTAGAAATAGACTTGCAACAACTTCAGGAACAAAATTATGCAGCCAAGCAAACTTTGGAGGCCAGGGCCCAGCAGATTGGGCGTTTGTTACAAGAAAAGGGCGTCATAAGAGATAGAATTAGAAACATCGCTGACTACATCATTATGAAGTGTCACATTTCTGAGGATATGACTCGCACTACATTCTTTGCAGCGGTGATGACCTTTGTTAAACAAATAATGAATAGCTTGGACTGACTTCAAAGGGATCTTGCACATAGGCCCATGGCGAGACCGAATGATGTCCCACAGACACCAGGAACATTGATGTACTCATGATTTTCAGTTTGAGTCTGTATTTCCTTTTCTGTCAGAGTCTGTAAGGCATGTTGGGTTTATATTTTCTCTCTGTTTTTGAATCTGTATTTCTTTAAAGTATAATAGCTTAATTTTAGAGTCTGTACTTTGTCTTTGCATCAGAGTCTGTTATTCTTTTGAAATTTGTTAGTATTGAGTCTTTGTGATCGAAGCATCTGTTTTATAAAAGCTGAAATCCCAAAAATATTTTATTTACTTTCATACTTATCTGCTAGAACTACGCACGGTCTGATTCATGTGGGGACATGATACGTAGGCAATCTCTATAGGATTCGACCACCACTAAAAAGAAAAAGGCGAAATGAAAAATAAATAAAGGAGGAAGGAATAAAGGAACCTTAAAAGAAGGGGCACAATTATGAAAGGCCGGAATGACGCACGCAACCGAAGCAAATGCATGATAGAAAATGGTTAATTGCATCCCAATGTGTAATTGCATATGTGTTAAACTCTAAAAAAACTAACAAGTTTGTTGTCTTCCAGAGAATTCAAGCAGTTAGTTTATTTAGAGGATACTGACACATTATCATTACCAAACCAGATCAAAGGGACCAATACCCGAAATCATGTCTATCCCGGATGTCGACACTAGTGTTGAGGTAGAGGAGTTGGACGTCAATAAAATGAAAGAGGAAATGCTCAAGCTTAAGCAACAAATGGCTGAAATGTACCAGGCCTGGTCCAAAGGGCAATCACCGCCGTCTTACCCAACCAACCTGGCTTTTACCCCACCATTAGCTCAGTCTCAGGATCATCCCGCCACCGATCTGGGTTTGGAAAGTAAAATTGGGTTGTGGAAATCTTGGAGAACAAAGTAAAACAATTGGAAAGGAGATTGGTTAAATACACTGGGCTGATTAATCCAAATGCATACCATGATCATTGGTGCCGGTGATTCCGCTCAGATAAGTCCGTTTTCCTATCTCCAACAGTCATCCAAATTTGGATTCTTTTCTTTATTCTTAAAATCCTTGCATTTCATTGCTGTTAAGTTTACTTCTCTAAAGCTCTTCCAAGTTTAGCCTTGTAAGAAGGAATTCCAAAGCTTACTACCACCATCGGAATTGCACAAAGTAAAATGCAGCTAGAACATGCCAAAGATGAAAAATGAGACCTATGGTGCAAGCAAAAGTTAAAACTATGGAATGGTTCTGTTACAACCCATATCCACATGTGTTAGTTCATGCCATATATTAGTTAACATAAATCCAAGAAGGAATTATCTTTGAGATGATAAGAAGTCAATCCTATTGGTCTTAAGTGATACAAGAGTGTATAAGGGTGATTAACCAGTATTAGAAGTTAAATGAATCAAGGATGTTGTAACTCGTATTTTCAGGTAATCTAGCGGTGCTTAATACACTCAAGAGGTCATTTATTAAGGTATTTTAATCATATAATATCCGTATCATAAGTCTTGAAGTCAAACGAGTTATGAAACAAAAGTCGACAAAAGTTGTCGCAACTTAGGTTCATAATTTTACTTAAACATTAGGTCAAATGTTTCTAATCTTTTATCATAATTTACAAGGAATTATGGGGTGATCTACCAACCAAATTAAATATCTATGTGTCTAGTTTCCAACTCATTAAACCGTTCATCGATATAATCTCGGAGTAGAGAGATATTCACGTTTTCGCGAGACTGCGCCAAGCACCTCTCTATGGGGCCCACTAAGGCGGTTTAAGATATTTGGACCTATATAGGATGCCTCCAACCCGTTTTAAGTCATTTCTTCTCACTATTTTCAGACCTTAGAACCCTAGGAACATCCTCTCAAGGTTCTCTCAAGATTCAAGACCCAAAAAAGGGCAAACAACACAAATCAAGTGTCGGGAATTCCGTGGCGCTAGTAAGTCTCTTGTTCTTCTTGTTATTGCTCATTTTTGTGTCGTTCTAGATCGTGTGGGAGGTTGTTTTAAAGGGTTTATGTTCTGTAAATACTCCCTCATGTTCTTAATATCAATCCTAGGTGAGTTCAAGCATTCTAAAGTGATTCTAGTGCCAAAAAACACTAATTGATCGCTAGTTTCTCTTTTTTGTTATTGTGGCAGCATTGGAGGGATATTTCATGGAAATTTAAGGTCAAATTGGAGTTGTTCTTTCTGTATAAAGGTAAGGAACCTCTTACTCTATATGTATTTAAGATTATCCAAGTTGCGGCTAAGCCATTGAAGCTAGAACTTGTGAGATATATATCGAAAGGCTTGGTAGTAATGTTATTGTTTTGTGGACTGTTTTGCGTTGTTGTTGGGCTGCGTATTTTACTACTATCTTGTGGAGTTTTGGAGGAGGAAGGGTGTGGAGAAACACCATATATATGTAGGGTTATGGGCTGATAGTTATTCGTAACATTTCCAGGTTGTTTGACACGACTACGGTGGTCGTCGTATGTATGGAGTGATTAGGCTGTGTGTGGACTATTTTGGGAGGCTCAATATGTTTATTATTGATGTTGTTTGGGCTGTTTGGTGACTGTTTTGAATGGTGTGAGGTCATATATATAGGGGAGGTGCTGTCCGTTTCATCGTAAAATAGGTTGTGGTCGATACATAATAGTTATGACGCTTAAATGATAACGATAGTATCGTTTCTCTTATTGTAGACTAAGGAGTTTTGACAATTGCATAGCTTGAGATTGGGGCAGTATATACAAGGTATGTGAGGCTATCCCTTTCCTTCTTTTGCACGACTCCGATTGTACATAATGTAATGAACGAGCTTCCAAGATACTCTACTCTTAGAAGCTAGCAGTACTTACATTGTTTTCCCTCTTATGGAACGATTGATGTTAATGTTGCTTCTCTTATTCTTATGTTATCAATGTTGTTCGTACTTCCTAAATCTTATAAGGTTCATAGTGAAGAGTTAGTCCTAATAACGCGTACAGAGGATACCGACCTTACGTCACTCCGAAAGGTTTAGAATGTGATTCCATGAGTCGAGCATGCATTATATATATGTATCTATTTTACTCTACCGAGCCACACTATAGTTGGCCGGGTACGGCACCTATTGTGCAACCACTGATCAGTTGGGTTTTACCGAGCTCCACGTGGCCGGGTACGATTCTACCGAGCCTATTATGGCCGGGTACGATATGATGATGATGATGCCCATAGAGGCGAATGCTTTAAAGGTTTATGTATTTATACATATGTATCATGCATTTCATGTAAGTAGCCCTCAGAGGTACTAAGATGTTACAGGTTGTATATTCTCTATCCTTGCTTACATTACTGATCGTATTTATGGTTCCTTGCCTTACATACTCAGTACTTTATTCGTACTGACGTCCTTTTATTTGTGGACGCTGCATGTCGTGCTGCAGGTCCTGATAGACAGGCAGGTGCAGCTCCCCCACCACAGTAGACTGTCCAGTTCAGCGGTGATTGGCGAGATCCCTTCTCCGGACTTGCCTTGGTCTTGGTATGCAATTTTTGTTATAGACATTATGGGTATGTCGGGGCCCTGTTCCGGCTATGTTGCAACACTTACGTTCCTTTAGAGGCTCATAGACAGGTGTCGACTCATGTATGGTTTGGTATGCCTTGTCGGCTAGTTTTTGTTGTATAGTCTTTTATAGTAGCGTGGTAGCTCATACCTTATATGTAGTTTCTTGATTGTCTAGTCATCCCCTGCTTTGTATGTTCATGCCGTCATACTTTATTGCTGGTTGTCCATGATCCAGGTCTACCATTTATATTGATCTCGTCAGCCCTAAAAGATAATAATGAAGGTTAGATGAAATGTACGTTGGTGCTCGACAAGTGTGGTCGAGTGCTAGTCATGGCCCTCCAGTTTGGGTCGTGACAGGTTCAGTAATGTCATGGGATATATACAAGTTCAGACAGAAGGGTCAAAAGTGAAAACAACAGTTGGGGATCCTGCAGTTGAGGAACGATCAGAAGGTCAAAACAGTCTTTTCGACCAGTTCAAGGCAGTTGGACGAAGCAAAGAATGGAAAAAAGAACCACCTCCGGCAAGAATGCCACAACTAACCACCATGTTTTAAACTGACAAAATTTTCTTTGATTTGAAACAGGGGCAAAGATGACATCTCGTTTAAGGAAATCATCCGCAAGGAGTAGCTCATACCTTACATGTAGTTTCTTGATTGTCTGGTCATCCCCTGCTATGTATATTCATGCCATCATATTTTATTGCTGGTTGTCCATGATCTAGGTCTACCATTTATATTGATCTCGTCAGCCTTAAAAGATAATAATGAAGGTTAGATGAAATGTACGTTGGTGCTCGGCAAGTGTGGTCGGGTGCTAGTCATGGCCCTTCAGTTTGGGTCGTGACAAACTTGGTATCAGAGCAAGTCTGTCCTAGGGGTTGTCTATGAGCCGTGTCTAGTAGAGTCTTGATTATGGATGTGTAGCGCGCCACATTTATAATCAGGAGGCTACATGACATCTAGGGTTGTTACCTTCTTCCTGAATCTAGATCGTGCGTAGAGTTGAGTCGTAAGTGTTCGTCTCTAATATTCACCTTGTTTTTTTTCAGTGATGCCTTCGACTAGGAAGCAAACGATTAGTAGACGGCTTGATACAGCAGCGGGAGAGGGTACCAGTCAGGTGCCCCAAGTCAGAGCAGGACAAAGTGAGGCTCAAAGTGAGATGCCCTCTCATACCTCATCTACTCCATCTCCTCCAGAGGATATTAGAAGGCACCCAGCGCCTCCAGTTCCTCCGTCTGGCACTCCAGACCAGGATATGCGGAGTGCTTTGCAGTTATTGACTAGCTTGGTAGCTGCTCAGGCTCAGAGGCAGAATACAGGTGCTGCTGAGAAACCAGTTAGTACAAGAGTTCGTGATTTTATTAATTTAGACCCTCCAGTGTTTACCGGATCAGACCCCAAGGAGGACCCACAGACTTTTATTGACCAGGTTCATCGTACACTTCGGGTTATGCATGTTAGTGATACAGAGGCAGTAGAGTTGGCTTCTTATCGGCTACGGGATTTAGCGGTTCTCTGGTATGATAGTTGGGAGAGATCCAGGGGTCCGAACCCTCCTCCAGCTGTGTGGAAGGAATTTTCTGAGGCCTTTCTTCGTCACTACTTGCCAGTTGAGATACGACGAGCTAGAGCTGATAAGTTCTTGAACCTTAGACAAGGTAATATGAGTGTGCGAGAGTACAGTATGCAGTTTGATTCTTTGGCAAGGTATTCTCCCCATATGGTGGCCGAGATGAGTGATAGGGTGCATATGTTCGTGAATGGGTTGGGACCACATCTGATAAATGAGTGTACGACAACCTCATTGGTGGAGGGAATGAATATTTCCCGTATTCAAGCTTATGCCCACACCCTAGAGGATCGTAAGCGTCAGCAGAGGGCAGTTAGGGAGCAGGATAGAGGCCAGCATAAGAGGGCGAGATTTGCAGGGTATTCTGATGACTTCAGAGGTCGCATCAGGCCACAGTTTTCGAGGAGTTCGGCGCCACCTGTAGCTAGTGCTCCTCCACAGTTTCAGAGGCCTCGATATGATCGATCCTATTCTGGTCCAGGTCAGAGTTCGCGAGCATCTGGCTCGCAACATCATAGGGATACTAGTCAGATGAGACCCCCAACACCACATTGTGATCAGTGCGGCAAGGCCCACTTTGGACTATGTCGTCGAGGTTCTGATGCATGCTATTCGTGCGGGCAGCCTGGCCATATGATGCGGGATTGTCCTAATAGAGGAGGTGATGGTATGGCTCAGCCGACTGGATATGTGTCTGGTTCTTCCTCATAAGTTCGACCTCCAGCACGGGGTTTTAAGCAGTCGACAGGTCGTGGTAGGGGTAGAGGTGCAGTGCCGAGTTCGAGTGGTGCTCAAAATCGAACCTATGCTCTAGTAGGTCAACAGGATCTCGAGTCATCTCCAGATGTTGTTACAGGTATTATATCTGTGTTTTCTTATGATGTATATGCGCTGATTGATCCAGGATCTACATTATCATATGTTACACCCTTTGTGGCTAATAAGTTTGGCATTGAACCTGAATTGATAAGTAAACCCCTTGCGGTATCTACTCCGATAGGAGATTCTGTGATTGCTAGAAGGGTATATAGAGGTTGCACTGTGATGATTTGTAGTCATCAAACCTCGGCAAATTTATTTGAGTTAGAAATGGTTGATTTTGATGTGATAATGGGAATGGACTGGTTGGCCTCATGCTATGCAAATGTTGACTGTCGTACGAAGATGGTTAGGTTCCAATTTCCGGGTGAACCCGTCATTGAATGGAAAGGGAACATTGCTACACCGAAAGGTAGGTTTATTTCCTATCTTAAGGCAAGGAAAATGATCTCAAAAGGTTACATTTATCATCTCGTTCGCGTTAGGGATGCGGAGGCGAAACCGCCTACTTTACAATCAATCCCTGTGGTCAACGAATTCCCAGATGTTTTCCCAGATGAACTCCCAGGCCTTCCTCCTGAAAGGGAGATTGAGTTTAGCATTGATGTGTTGCCTGACACTCAACCGATCTCTATTCCTCCATACAGAATGGCCCCGGCAGAGTTGCGAGAGTTGAAGGTGCAGTTGAAGGACTTGCTGGATAAGGGCTTTATTAGGCCTAGCACTTCACCTTGGGGTGCACCAGTCCTATTCGTGCGGAAGAAAGACGGGTCGTTACGGATGTGTATCGACTATCGACAGTTGAATAAGTCTACTATAAAGAACAAGTATCCACTTCCAAGAATTGATGACCTGTTTGACCAACTCCAGGGTGCCAAGTATTTCTCCAAGATTGATTTACGTTCAGGGTATCATCAGGTGAGGGTTAGGGAGAAGGATATTCCAAAGACGGCCTTCCGGACAAGATATGGGCACTTTGAGTTCTTGGTGATGTCGTTCGGGCTAACAAATGCCCCAGCAGCTTTTATGGATCTCATGAATACTATATTCAGGCCCTATCTTGATGTGTTCGTGATTGTATTCATTGATGACATTCTAGTGTATTCTCGTTCGGAGGCGGAACATGCGGGCCACTTGCGGATAGTATTACAGACGCTTCAGGATCGTAAGTTATATGCTAAGCTCTCCAAATGTGAATTCTGGCTGAACTCAGTAGCATTCCTTGGCCATGTGATATCTGATGAGGGTATTAGTGTCGACACTCAGAAGATCGATGCAGTAAAGAATTGGCCGAGACCTACAACACCATCAGAAGTCCGCAGCTTCCTAGGGCTAGAGCAGGATATTATAGGCGGTTTGTAGAAGGATTTTCCTCTATATCATCACCATTGACTAAGTTAACACAAAAAGCTACCAAATTCCAGTGGTCTGACACTTGTGAACGTAGTTTTCAGGAGCTGAAGAATCGATTGACATCTGCACTAGTGCTCACTCTTCCTGAAGGAACAGAAGGTTATGTGGTATATTGTGATGCCTCAGGTATAGGTTTGGGGTGCGTATTGATGCAGCGTGGGAATGTGATTGCTTATGCATCAAGACAATTGAAGAAGCATGAAAAGAATTATCCAACCCATGATTTGGAATTGGCTGCAGTAATATATGCTTTGAAGATATGGCGGCACTACTTATACGGCGTCCATGTTGACATCTACACAGATCACAAGAGTTTACAATACATCTTCAAGCAGAAAGAGTTGAATTTGAGGCAGCGTAGGTGGCTTGAATTATTGAAAGACTACGACGTCGAGATATTGTATCATCCCGGTAAAGCCAATGTTGTGGCAGACGCTCTCAGCCGTAAATCAATGGGAAGCTTAGTACATATTGAGGCAGGTAGATGGGGGTTGATTAAAGAGCTTCATCAGCTAGCCAATATGAGAATCAGATTGTTAGACTCTGATGACGGAGGTGTTACTGTACAGAATACATCAGAATCATCTTTGGTAGCCGAGGTAAAAGCACGACAATATGAAGATCCTATCTTAGTACGATTAAGAGAAAGCATTCAACAGTGTAAAAGTATGGCTTTTGGGATCGGAAAAGACGGGGCACTGAGATACCAGAGCCGATTGTGTGTGCCTAATATGGCAGGGTTGCGAGAGAAGATTATGAATGAGATTCATCAATCCCGATATTCCATCCATCCCGGCTCGACAAAGATGTATCATGATGTCAAGGAGCAGTATTGGTGGGATAATATGAAGAAGTCTATTGCAGAATTTGTAGCCCAGTGTCCCAATTGTCAACAAGTAAAGATAGAACATCAGAAACCCGGTGGATTGCTTCAAAATATAGAGATTCCGACCTGGAAGTGGGAGGTGATTAATATGGACTTCATTATTGGATTACCTCGCTCTTATCATAAGTTTGACTCTATCTGGGTGATAATTGATCGACTTACAAAATGTGCCCATTTTCTGCCAGTGAAGACAACTTACACGGCTGAAGATTATGCGAAGTTGTATATCAAGGAGATTGTTAGGCTTCATGGTGTGCCCATATCTATTATATCAGACCGAGGAGCTCAATTTACGGCTAACTTTTGGAGGTCTTTCCAGAAGGGTTTAGGCACACAAGTAAATCTCAGCACTGCATTTCATCCGCAGACTGACGGACAGGCTGAACGTACCATTCAGACACTGGAAGATATGCTACGAGCATGTGTTCTAGATTTTAAGGGGAATTGGGATGATCATCTTCCACTCATAGAATTCGCCTATAATAATAGCTACCATTCCAGTATTAAAATGGCCCCATACGAGGCACTATACGGGAGGAGATGTAGATCACCAGTTGGATGGTTCGAAGTCGGTGAAACAGAATTATATGGGCCAGATTTGATTCACCAAGCTATTGAGAAGGTGAAAGTGATACAAGAGCGATTGAGGACGGCACAAAGCAGGCAAAAATCTTATTCTGATGTCCGACGTCGTGATCTAGAGTTTGAGGTTGGTGATTGGGTTTTCCTGAGGATCTCACCAATGAAGGGTATTATGCGTTTTGGGAAGAAAGGTAAGCTGAGTCCAAGGTATATCGGGCCGTATAAAATTCTTCGACGGATTGGACAGGTTGCTTATGAGTTAGAATTGCCATCCGAATTGGAATTTGTCCACCCGGTATTCCATGTATCTATGTTGAGAAAATGTATTGGAGACCCTTCTCGAGTCGTCCCTATCAAAGATGTACAAGTTACAGAGGACCTATCATATGAAGAAGTGCCAGTGGCGATATTAGATCGGCAAGTCCGCAAGCTGAGAACAAAAGATGTAGCTTCCGTCAAAGTATTGTGGAGGAACAAAAATATGGAAGAAATGACATGGGAAGCAGAAGAGGAGATGAAGTCTAAATACCCTTACTTATTCCAGAATGAAGATAACAAGGATGCTGGTGGAAGACAGGATACATTGGAAGGTGAAACGGCTCTATGAGGTAAGCAATAATTTGAGAATACTCCTCCTTAATACAAAATGGTGATATGTAGATAATGTAAATACGCATAATGCTTTGTGTAGCCTTGTGAAGCCATATGTTGGGCTTAATTACTTGCAAGTTTTGCTAGTGACCATTTTATAGGGGAAAATTGATCGGAAATTTCCATTGGAATCCACGATGATTTAAACTCCCCATAAACCCTTACATTCGAGGACGAATGTTCCTAAGGGGGGAGGGTGTTACAACCCATATCCACATGTGTTAGTTCATGCCATATATTAGTTAACATAAATCCAAGAAGGAATTATCTTTGAGATGATAAGAAGTCAATCCTATTGGTCTTAAGTGATACAAGAGTGTATAAGGGTGATTAACCAGTATTAGAAGTTAAACGAATCAAGGATGTTGTAACTCGTATTTTCAGGTAATCTAGCGGTGCTTAATACACTCAAGAGGTCATTTATTAAGGTATTTTAATCATATAATATCCGTATCATAAGTCTTGAAGTCAAACGAGTTATGAAACAAAAGTCGACAAAAGTTGTCGCAACTTAGGTTCATAATTTTACTTAAACATTAGGTCAAATATTTCTAATCTTTTCTCATAATTTACAAGGAATTACGGGGTGATCTACCAACAAAATTAAAGATCTATGCGTCTATTTTCCAACGCATTAAACCGTTCATCGATATGATCTCGGAGTAGAGAGATATTCACGGTTTTGCGAGACTGCGCCAAGCACCTCTCTATGGGGCCCACTAAGGCGGTTTAAGATATTTGGACCTATATAGGATGCCTCCAACCCGTTTTAAGTCATTTCTTCTCACTATTTTCAGACCTTAGAACCCTAGGAACATCCTCTCAAGGTTCTCTCAAGATTCAAGACCCAAAAAAGGGCAAACAACACAAATCAAGTGTCGGGAATTCCGTGGCGCTAGTAAGTCTCTTGTTCTTCTTGTTGTTGCTCATTTTTGTGTCGTTCCAGCTCGTGTGGGAGGTTGTTTTAAAGGGTTTATGTTCTGTAAATACTCCCTCATGTTCTTAATATCAATCCTAGGTGATTTCAAGCCTTCTAAAGTGATTCTAGTGCCGAAAAACACTAATTGATCGCTAGTTTCGCTTTTTTGTTGTTGTGGCAGCATTGGAGGGATATTTCATGGAAATTTAAGGTCAAATTGGAGTTGTTCTTTCTGTATAAAGGTAAGGAACCTCTTACTCTATATGTATTTAAGATTATCCAAGTTGCGGCTAAGCCATTGAAGCTAGAACTTGTGAGATATATATCGAAAGGCTTGGTAGTAATGTTATTGTTTTGTGGACTGTTTTGCGTTGTTGTTGGGCTG
Organism: Nicotiana sylvestris; assembly: GCF_000393655.2. Taxonomy (NCBI): domain Eukaryota; kingdom Viridiplantae; phylum Streptophyta; class Magnoliopsida; order Solanales; family Solanaceae; genus Nicotiana; species Nicotiana sylvestris. Next base: position 121,124,445 of record NC_091058.1, on the reverse strand, counting down.
CGTATTTTACTACTATCTTGTGGAGTTTTGGAGGAGGAAGGGTGTGGATAAACACCATATATATGTAGGGTTATGGGCTGATAGTTATTCATAACATTTCCAGGTTGTTTGACACGACTACGGTGGTCGTCGTATGTATGGAGTGATTAGGCTGTGTGTGGACTATTTTGGGAGGCTCAATATATTTATTATTGATGTTGTTTGGGCTGTTTGGTGACTGTTTTGAATGGTGTGAGGTCATATATATAGGGGAGGTGCTGTCCGTTTCATCGTAAAATAGGTTGTGGTCGATACATAATAGTTATGACGCTTAAATGATAACGATAGTATCGTTTCTCTTATTGTAGACTAAGGAGTTTTGACAATTGCATAGCTTGAGATTGGGGCAGTATATACAAGGTATGTGAGGCTATCCCTTTCCTTCTTTTGCACGACTCCGATTGTACATAATGTAATGAACGAGCTTCCAAGATACTCTACTCTTAGAAGCTAGCAGTACTTACATTGTTTTCCCTCTTATGGAACGATTGATGTTAATGTTGCTTCTCTTATTCTTATGTTATCAATGTTGTTCGTACTTCCTAAATCTTATAAGGTTCATAGTGAAGAGTTAGTCCTAATAACGCGTACAGAGGATACCGACCTTACGTCACTCCGAAAGGTTTAGAATGTGATTCCATGAGTCGAGCATGCATTATATATATGTATCTATTTTACTCTACCGAGCCACACTATAGTTGGCCGGGTACGACACCTATTGTGCAACCACTGATCAGTTGGGTTTTACCGAGCTCCACGTGGCCGGGTACGATTCTACCGAGCCTTATGATGGCCGGGTACATTTTTTTACCGAGCATATTATGGCCGGGTACGATATGATGATGATGATGCCCACAGAGGCGAATGTTTTAAGGGTTTATGTATTTATACATATGTATCATGCATTTCATGTAAGTAGCCCTCAGAGGTACTAAGATGTTACAGGTTGTATATTCTCTATCCTTGCTTACATTACTGATCGTATTTATGGTTCCCTGCCTTACATACTCAGTACTTTATTCGTACTGACGTCCTTTTATTTGTGGACGCTGCATGTCGTGCTGCAGGTCCTGATAGACAGGTAGGTGCAGCTCCCCCACCACAGTAGACTGTCCAGTTCAGCGGTGATTGGCGAGATCCCTTCTCCGGACTTGCCTTGGTCTTGGTATGCATTTTTGTTATAGACATTATGGGTATGTCGGGGCCCTGTTCCGGCTATGTTGCAGCACTTACGTTCCTTTAGAGGCTCATAGACAGGTGTCGACTCATGTATGGTTTGGTATGCCTTGTCGGCTAGTTTTTGTTGTATAGTCTTTCATAGTAGCATGGTAGCTCATACCTTATATGTAGTTTCTTGATTGTCTAGTCATCCCCTGCTTTGTATGTTCATGCCGTCATACTTTATTGTTGGTTGTCCATGATCCAGGTCTACCATTTATATTGATCTCGTCAGCCCTAAAAGATAATAATGAAGGTTAGATGAAATGTACGTTGGTGCTCGACAAGTGTGGTCGAGTGCTAGTCATGGCCCTCCAGTTTTGGTCGTGACAGGTTCAGTAATGTCATGGGATATATACAAGTTCAGACAGAAGGGTCAAAAGTGAAAACAACAGTTGGGGATCCTGCAGTTGAGGATCGATCAGAAGGTCAAAACAATCTTTTCGACCAGTTCAAGGCAGTTGGACGAAGCAAAGAATGGAAAAAAGAACCACCTCCAGCAAGAATGCCACAACTAACCACCACGTTTTAAACTGACAAAATTTTCTTTGATTTGAAACAGGGGCAAAGATGACATCTCGTTTAAGGAAATCATCCGTAAGGAGAGCAAGTACCAGGCAGGTTTAATCGCAGAATTCTCAGGACCCTCCTGGAAAATGAGACTTAGTTTAAAATTCAAAATAATCATGAGTAGAGGAATTTGGCATAAATGCACCATAGAGGATCATAAGTGAAACTTCGAAGTTTGTATGATACACTTTGGACATTACCCCATGAGAACAAAGATTCTAATTTCTTTTCTTTCCCAGATTAATGATTAAGAGTGCTAAGTTAGCTATGCCAGGAGCGTACAATGTTTTTACTATGGTCAATGCTTTGTCATCTGCAGAATCGGAGGGAAGAAGAAGAAAAGAAAAAAATGAGAGAGTCTTATCGGTGAAAACCTTCACAGGCACCATAAGACACGGTAAGTTGAGAGAAAGAGCAAAATGAGAGAGGCTTGATGGTGAAAACCCTTCGGGCACTACAAGTCGAATAAGGATTGTGAATCAGATAGGATAATCAGAGCATTGAAGCCCAGTTTCACGGCGAAGAGGTACAACAAGAGTTAAACATTAGACTTGCTTGACAGATTAGGCCACTTAATCCAAGGGTGCATGTCATGGTCATTAGAGTTGGTATCCACATCTGATAAGTTTCTACTTCGTAGTTTTTCTTGTTAGGAATCATCTCTTTCCATTGTCCTTTACTCTGTTTTTTTGTTTTGTTTACTTCCTCTTCCTGAGTCTGTTTGGTTAGAACAAGTGAGAAATGACTTCAAAATTTTCCACCAACTTTCCAATTGCACAAAACGGGATCTGGATATCACATTAAAGTGGCATAAGTAGGGAAAGAATAGCATGCACACTGAGTTGGTAACAATCAACGTGCTTTGGGATTCATGTGAAATACAAAGGTTTGGTATATGTCAATTCATGAACAATGCAACAGATCGAGGATGTTGGGTGAACGGATCAAAGTATTTTCTGTGATAAGGTTGACAGAGAATGTGGTTAACCAATGACAAGCAAGGTCTTCCAAATGGAAATCAAAGATATCATGACAATTGAAGGAGCAATAGACCTTAAGGCCAAGGCCAGTGTTTTAAGTCAAGAAAGAACAGCATGCGCACTGAGTGGGTGACAATTGACGTGCTTTGAGATTCATGTGAAACACAAAGGTTCAGTATATGTCAATGCATGAGCACAATGCAACAGATGAATGGCATTGGGTTTGAACGGACCAAAGGTATTTTCCGTGATAAGGGTGATAGAGAAAGTGGTCAGTCAATAAACAGGAAAGGTCTTTCGAGTTGAAATCGAAGTTATCATGGGAAGTGAAGGAGCAATCGCCCTCAAAGTCAAGGCCACAAACTAACCACCATATTTATAAACTCACAAGTTTTCTTTGTTTGGAACAGGGACGAAAATTGTGTCCAAATAAAAGCTTGGAAGTTTGATTTTTTTTCAAGTGTCGTGCCCGAATTTTGTTAGCACAAAGGCGGTTTGAGAAGGGGAAAGAAAAATTTGTTCGATCTACAAGAACCCTCCATGAGGAAAAGCATGGTTCAGGGGCAAGGGATTTTGTTCGTTATGTAGAGATCCTCCAGGAAGAAAGCATGGTGTTGGTACCCAATTTTTCCATATGTATTTTTATGCTCAAAATACTTTCAAAATAACATGTGTATGCATATATAAGCATGACCAAGAGTTTTGGTATTTTTTTCCTAATTTTTAAGGATTTTTACAATTAATTTATTGCATATTTTAGTAGTGCAAAATCCAATAATTATTTCCAAAATTATTATCTTAGCGAATAATATATTTCCATTCTCATATTTACACCAAAATATAATTAAGATGAGTTTTGCATATTTTTATAAATTTATAGTTATATAATTATAAAATTAGTTTCAATATTTTTAAATTAATATTTATGCATTATTAGTTGGGCCAGTACTTTTAATTTGTTTTTAAAATCTTTTTTTACTATTGTATGAAATAAAAAGCGACAAAACTGGCTATTTAAAAACTGGACTCATTTTTTTCAATTGCAGCCCATTTTGTATTTCGATTGTATCCACATTAACCCCTCCCCCCAATTGACTCAATTTGAATCCCAGCTGGGCCAGCCCAATTCCATACCCTTTGACCCATTTAACTACCCGACCTAAGGCTCCTTTAATCCAAACCGTTGATCAATCTGATCAACGGCCACGATCTCCCCTTTCCATTTTTAATTTCTTAAACCTTAACCTAGTCCCCATTTCTGTTTAGCCAGCCGCCTTTGAATGCTCTCCACCCTAAAACTCTCTCGAAGGTTCTTCGGAACCCTATCCATCTTCGACCCCCTTTTCACCGTACTTTCACCGGAATCCATGGCTTCTCAGGCCATGGATGGTCTATACTCACTCCTCTCCACCATTAGACCTTGGTTGTTCGAAGTTGTGAGGCCTGACCTTGACGATTCCCTCTCCGATCTCCTCCCACCTTTGATTCCATGGTTTCTCCGGCCATGCTTCGGCACATTCGAGACTCAGGAGCCCGGTTCTTAACCTTCCTGACTCAGGACCAGACTTGTCTCCAAGCCTTTCTCATTTCTAGAGTTTCTCTGAAACCCTAAGCCATTCGAGGTTCTTTCACCGTTAATTGTTTAGACCTGTACTATGTCTCTTTTTTTCTTGACATCTAAAGTGTTTTCCCCAAAAGTTTTTGTCAAAATTGTTTCTCTCCGATTTTTAGGGTTTCCGCAAGGATTTTTGAAAAAATCTTTCTGATTCTTTTCTTCTTTGTTTTATGTGTGTTTGTTTATACCTTGCTCGTATGATTTCTTTTATTTTATGGATATATTGTCTTTTACCTTCTTCTTTTATCCTATTAATTTTTGCTATGTTTTCACTACTCTTCTACTATATGTGCCTACCGTTAAAGTTATTTGATTTTTGACTCTGTTCTTGTTCTTACGTGCGTCATCTGCTTGTGTTCAAGTTTGCATTGTCTCTTTCTTCTGAACTTGTTTATGTTCTGAGTTTCTCGAATATGTTTTTCATAATTTTTCTTCCTTTGTTGTTCAAGCATGTTATCATGTCTGTTTTGTTGAGACTCTGAAAAACAAATGGTTTGCTTCCCACCATCATGTCTGATTCAACATTTGAAACCCTAGGATTTGGTGTTTCCTTTTGACGATTTTGATTTTTGTGTTCGAGTCAGGGTTCCACAATGGGACCCTGGACTCTCAGACTCACTATTAGTCTGCAGGTTGAACCTGCATCTCCTTCCTTATGATTCTGAACTTCTCTTCGATTAAAATTCTCTTTTATACAACTCGACAGTCTCTTCTTGATTTACATATTTGAGTGTTTATATATATGAGAACTCTTCTTTCAAAAAGACTTTGCCAACTACGAATTGATTCCCGATTCCTTTAATTGTGTTCACTTGATTGTTACTGGTTTTCCCTAATTGAACCTTTCTTTACCCCTTTTCCTGACTCAATTCATTCGAGTAAAAGTCTGAAGCTTTAATTTTACTGGTTGATTACCTTTCCTATTCTTTACAAGCCGTGTGCTATTAGCTTGTTGCCTTAAATAGATTCTATGAACCTACCCTTTATTATATTTCTGGGAAAATATTTTTTAAAATCCCTTTCCATAATTGCTTTACCCGCTTGAGATCAGAATCCCTTAATTAAAGAGAGACTGATCAGAATGTTATTTTCTTACCTTTTTCTTGCTTACTTGCTACACTATAAAAAGGGCTCGACCCTTCTGCACTATAAGAACGGGGCTTTAAGCTTTAAGCTTTAAATCACAATACTTTTTTCAATACCTTCTACTCTCTGCTGAGACTTTTGTACTGCTTTGCAATTTGGCTTTTCAAGACTGCTGTTTTACTTACCTGTCTTTCCTGAAACTGGTATGTCTAATTTAATTTCTTGCATCACCCCCTATGTGTTTATTTTATAGTTTCAATACTCTTTCCCACTTTGTTGTTCATGTTCAGTAGTTAAATGATGTGTGTTTCTTTCGTTGTCTCTTGCTTCTATTATGAATCCCTATCCCCCTCTATGTATCCGAGTTAATGGTTTTGGCCTGGCAGTATCTAAATTACTGCCCAGGTCTGAACCTGACCTCAATAGGTCCTAACTCCCAATTTAAGCTGGCAGGCTGGTCAGGGGTGTGCCAGCATCCCAATTTCTGGGCATGACCACTAGTTTGTCATGGCTCCTCCCTAATTCCCCCTCTATTGCACTTACACTTACTCTTAGACTCTAAGTTATGCCCCCCTCCTATGATCTTTGCCTTGGGAACTTGGAGTTCCCTCTGAACTTGGACATTGGAGGGCTGGTCATTCCTCACTGCACTATAATTCTGTAATATAATTGGGTGTAAGCACTGTCTGGAGTTCACAAAGCTCCTTAGTTGGTTTATCTTATATTATTGGACTTTGAATCTGAATTAGGCTGTTCAGATGTAGTTGGAATTTCTGATATAATATACTTTTTTCTGGATTCATTCAAGTGGTAATAATTTATAATAAATATGGGGTGTATAGTAAAAATGAGGGAGGGTATCTCATGTTATGCATATGGGGTAGATATCATGCTTTAGGTTTTATTTCTGCAATCATAATATTTTCGTTTATATATCTGCATTTAGAAATTCTACCTATAAGATTGATTCATTATGCATTTAGAAATCCTGCCTATAAGATTGTTTCATTTCAACATCAGAAAACGTGTCTATAAGTTTCTATACTTTTGCATATAAAAATCATGACTATAGGCTTCTGCACTTCTGCATATACACATTAGGCAAACAGTCTATAGGTTAAAATAATCAATTGCATCCTAGACACCATGCTTATAGGAATCCTGCACTTACGTAACCATTTTAAACTAATGACACTTAGAGATCATGCATATAGGAGCAAATCAGTTGAATCAGTTTCATTTTGAATCTAAAATCAGTCATAAGTCCGTAGATTTTCATTTATAAAACCAACATCCTTTTCATAAAAATCAGTGTACACTGTTAGATATCATGCCTAGATGTCTCACTTAGGAAAACTACTAGGTAATTAACCAACTGTATCAGTTTTGATAACTACATCCAGACAGGGCTAATTTGGACTCCTTATCTGAAAAAATATGTGATAAATGAGCCTGTCCTACGCCTTAATTTATTAAAGACCGAACCAGTACTTGTAAGTCATGCTAAATAACTTGCTGCTTTGAATGAGGAGGCTTACTTGAGCCTTAATTGCTATTTGTTCACCCTTTAACTGCTGTTTGTTTTTGCTTGTCGCCTAGATTTTTATCCTTTTGAAACTCTAGAAAACCCCCAACTCCCTCCCCTTTAGGATTAGTATTCTCAAATGCCTCTGGTATTAATAGGATCGGGATGGGTAATAGCATGCAATAAGTAACAATACTATTCTGCGCTTTAATACCTTAACGGGGTGGGAAGGGTAGTTATGGATATGATGATCGGTGCACTAATACCACATATAGCCCCTTTTTTGAGGAGTGATTACCGTTTATTGCATTGATGTGATCCATATTAATCATAAACCTAGGACCCCCTCCCTTCCCTTTTATTTGTTTTCATCTATTCCTTGTAGAATTGTTTAAATCTTTCATCAAATTCCTTCCCCTTTTCACCCTTTCTCAAGTTTTGACTTACTTGCAATGTTGTATGTGAACCCCTTCTTACTTGAGCCCTTAATTGCTTATTTGATTATGTGAAGTCACAATTGTAACATGGCCGAGAACCACACTAGTGGATCTTGAGGGGTGCCTAATACCTTCCCCTCGAGATAATTTATAGCCCTTACCCAAACTCTGGTTCTTCAAACTCAAACCCTTCTTAGTGTCCTAATACACTTAATCATTAGGTGGCGACTCTTCAAATTCCAAAACCCAATTCTTAAAAGGGAACGAGTTGTCCTCCCAAATGTCACAAGCCCAATTTCGCTTTTTTTGTTTTAGAAAAAGGGGGCGTGACACATGGCTCAGGTAAGTTCATTCTCGGCTTTTCAGGACCCTCCTCGATAATGGAATTTAATTTAAAATTTTCAGGACCCTCCTGGATAAAGGGATTTAGTTTTAAGTGTTCAGGACCCTCCTAGACAATGGGATGTAGTTTTAATCTTTTAGGACCCTCATAGACAATGAGATTTAGCGTAAGTTTTACCTTTAGGAAATAGAATTTAGCTTTCGAATTTTCACTATTAAGATGAGATTTAATTTTGGTTTTCAGGACCCTCCGGGATAATGAGAGTTAATTTTTCTTAAAAAGAAGTTTTCAGGACCCTCTTGAATAATGGTACTTAGTTTTAAGACCTCCATTAGATGATGAGATTTAGCATAAATTTCACCTTTAGGAAGTTGAATTTAGCTCTGAACTTTTCACCCTTAAGATGAGATTTGATTTTAAATTTGAGGACCCTCATGGATAACGGAATTTAGTTTTGAAACCTTCATAGATAACAAGATTTAGTATAAGTTCTACCTTTAGGAAATATAATTCAGCTTTAAAGTTGTCACTCTTAAGATGAGATTTAATTTCAAGTTTTCAGGACCCTCATGGATAATGGGATTTATCTTTTAAATTCTTAGAGATTTTGGGTGACATGATTCGATTATCACTCACAGATGCGCCTAGATACCAAACTGGGGCAGAAAAATTTCTTTTGTTTTGTCTGTTTTGTTGCAATCAGGCGCCCACCTGGAGAACAAGGGAAGACGGCACAAGTTCAAAGGAAAGCGGGTCAAGCTCAGCAATCAGGCGCCCACCTGGAGGAAAAGGGAAAATAGTTCAAGCTTCAAGGGAAAACAGTTTCAAGTAATAGGAGAAGATGGTTCGAGTGTCTGCAATCAGGAGCCCACCTAGCAAACAAGGGAAAACAATTCAAGTTTCAGAGGAAAGTAATACAATTCAAATGTTGGTAATCAGGAGCCCACCTGGAGAACAAAGGGAAGTAGTTCAAGTTTCGAGGAAAAATAGTGCAATGTTGGAAATCAGGAGCCCACCTAGAGAACAAAGGGAAGCAATTCAAGTGTTGGAAATCATGAGCCCACCTGGAGAACAAAGGGAAAGTAGTTCAAGTGTTGAAAATTAGGAGCCCACCTGGAGAACAAATGGGAAAGCAGTTCAAGTGTTGGACATCAGGAGCCCACCTGAAGAACAAAGGGAAAACAGTTCAAGTGTTGGAGATCAAGAGCCCACCAGGAGAACAAAGGTAAAACAGTTCAAGTGTTGGAAATCAGGAGCCCACCTGGAGAATAAAGGGAAAGCATTTCAAGTATTGGAAATCAGGAGCCCACCTGGAGAACAAAAGGAAAGCAGTTCAAGTGTTGGAAATCAGGAGCCCACCTGGAGAATAAAGGGAAAGCAGTTCAAGTGTTGGAGATTAGAAGCCCACCTGGAGAACAAAGGTAAAGCAGTTCAAGTGTTGGAAATCAGGAGCCCACCTAGAGAACAAAAGGAAAGCAATTCAAGTATTGGAAATCAGGAGCCTACCTGGAGAACAAAGGGAAAGTAATTCAAGTGTTGGTAATCAGAATCCCACCTGGAGAACAAAGGGAAAAGCAGTACGAGTGTTGGAAATTAGGAGACCACCTGGAGAACAAAAGGAAAAACAGCAATGTTCAAAGGAAGATAGTTCAAATATTGGAAATCAGGCGCCTACTTGGAGAATAAGAGAATTCACTTCAAAATGAAATTCAAGTCAGCAACGAAAGAAGCTCGCGGCAAGAATGCGAGTTAACAGTCCAAGATGATCAACGGAAGTTAGTCACAATCCAGAATAGAAAAAAAGAAGAGAAGAAAGGCAAGAAGTGAATCCAAATGCAGAAGTTGATGAAAAATGTGAGATGCTCAAGACATGACTGAAGTCACAGGCATGGTGTGTCCGATTTTGATCCGAAAAGCTGAAGAAGAATGAACTAGTACCTGCAACTAGCAAGCGTCAAGGTTCAAATCCAAAGTCTGCATAAAGAATCATTCAAGACTCAAGATCAAGCTTCAGAAGACTTATAGATAGGAATTTTGTAACTCATAGTTGACAGGCTTAATTCGTTTTTTTCATTTTTTTGATTTTGATGTAATAACAGGACCACGGACCGGAACTTCGACGGAACGACACCTCAATTCGATCTCTACCTCGGTATACTCATCATCTCACTCACTTCTAAACTACATGTGGATTGATTCCTTTATAGCCAAGGATATATAGGCAGCACAGATACCAGGGCTCGGTCACATTCTCATTTCTTTTAGCTTTTGGTATCTTTAAATAAGGGTCGGGTCAAAAAACATGTCTAGTCGTTCTTTGTCTGAAAATAATTTGTATTTCCTGTCAAAGAGGGGCAGCTGTAGACATGTGATTTTTGACCCTCCCTAAGAGTTTTCATATTTTAGTACGTAAATATTTAATTTAGGCCTAATAGCATTATTTCAACTAATTTTGACACTTCTACTTTATTTTATTACAAGAAAATGAAAATTACAAAAATAGTTTCATTAATGTTTTGTAGTCATTTTTAATCTTGAAAAATACCAAATATAATTTTGTTTTAACGGTTAGTCTTATTTTAACAGTTATTTTACTTAAGTAGGACTAATTAATAAATGAGATTGTATTTTAGTCTCGTTCACGGGGAAAGAATAAAACGTAGGCTCGAGTAACCCATTTTTAGGCCTAATTTTTGGACCTAACCCATAATTACCAAGCCCATAATTCCTAGGCTCATACCCCTTAACCTAAAAAACCCTACAAAAACTAACCTAGACCTAAATATATACACACAAGACTAACGCTGGAGAGAGAGAGAAAAACGCCAAAAAGCCTTAGAGACTAAAATGAGAGATCAACCAGAATACTTTAGGGAAATGAGCTGAAAATACAAAAGAAAGAGGAGCTAGAGAGAAAACGGCTGACAGCCGCAGAAAAAGAGAAACCCCACTCCCCTAACTTCGTCTTCTCTAAATGACCCCTCCCCCCCTTTTCCTCATCTCCGGCGGAGCCCACACCAACAGTCGTTGCTTCGCCGGAACACCAGTCGACCACCAGCCGTTGCTCACCTCCAAATGACCATACATACACACACCCAGACGAACAGAGAGCAATGATGAGAAAGCGAGAAATTTCGCTTCAAAACATGGAGTTCGATCAAGTTCGAGGTGTCGTTCACAGTGCGGTTCTTGTTCCCGTTTCAGTCTGATTTTTGTTTCGAGTTTTAGTTGTAACATTTGCTCGATTTTTGTCCGTGTACTACTGAATATTTCATCAATTAAAAGTTCGATTTTTAGTTTCGATAGTTTCCGAAGTTCTAGTAATTGGAAAGCAATTTCAGTTCTTAAGAAATTTCCAAAAAATAAAAAAATAGTGAAAGTGTTATGTTTTCTTCTCTTTATTTTCGGACTTTTCTTATATTTTGGAAGTTTGGTTTGTATTTCAGGAAGGAAAATACAAAGTTTTCTATTGGCTTTTCGATTTGTTTTATTTTTTTTATATTTCGAGATTTGAGGATGAGAATCGTCTGGTCCGATTGAAGATTTTCGCCAGTTCATAGTTTTGATTCATGCTATACTTGGCTGCTGTTCAGGTTCATATTTGAGATTTCGGTCCAAGTTACGATTCCTGCTGCTGCGTTGTAGCTATTTACTTCAGATTTTGTTGCAATCTGTTTGAAATTGTTTTCAGATTCAACATAAGTTGGCTCGTTGAGACGAAAACACTACCAATTGATGCTCGTTCAAAAGATTTCATAAAACGTGATGGGGTATTTGAGATTGAAATAAACTCCAATTACAATATGTTGGAACTGAGAAGGCTGAAAGACTATTTTGGTTGCTCGATTCCAGCGTGAACAGTGATTCAAATATGGGTTTGAATCCATGTTTGGTTGAGTTTCCGATGTTAATTCGGGTTCCGTCCGCGGTTCGTAACATATTTGAGTGTTAAACATTGAAACAACCAATTTTTCGGCTATATTGAGGTCCAATTCTATCATCCTCTATCCGTTTTATTCAAGCTTAATGTTAGATGTTTGTGTGGTGATATGATCCCGTTGTTTGTGTAGTTGTTTTTTTCATAGTTTTGAATCTGCTCATTTAATTATCTGCTCGTATGTTTACTCAAATTGGTTATTGCTAAACATGATTTCGTCACAGTATAGAAATTGAGTTGCTATTATCAACTAAACTACGTCAAATTATATTAAAGGGGCCCGTGTTTGCATTTCATGTGACCTGACTTCAATTCCCAATAAGGTTAAATAGAACGTGTCGTGAACCGCGGGTGCATTTCATGTAGCGTGGCTTACGATGTGTTTTAAATAACCTTGAATTTTCCCAAAATTTTAAAAGCGGCTAAAAAAGTAAAAATGCACAATAGGTTTAAGACGTGTAATAAATCAGATAATTAGGCCAATATTAATAGTTGAGCGACCGTGCTAAAACCACGGAACCCGGGAATGCCTAACACCTTTTCCCGGGTTAATAGAATTTCTTACCCGGATTTCTGTGTTTGCAGACCATAAATAAGAGTCAACTTTCCTCGATTCTGGATTTAAAATCAGTGACTTGGGATACCATAAATTATCCCAAGTGTCGACTCTGAACAATCAATAATAATCCCATTTCGATTGTCACTTTAATTGGAGAAAACTCCCTTATACCTTTCGGGGGATAGGAAAAAGGAGGTGTGACAAGAAGTTGTGGTCGGGTCACATAAATGTACCCTCGAATTTGGAATTAGGTATCACAACTATGTCACGGGAACCGTACCCATAGCTATGATGATTTTATTATAAACATGCCTAAAGAAAACTACGAATGTTCAAAGTATTTTCTACACTAATTATGATATTAATGTGTGGGCCATAGATGATGGGATTCATTTATGAATGGCATGCCTCGATTTATTTTAAAAGATTTGTACTCAATTAAAGCAAACTATGGATGCTCATATTTAAAACTATCTTGAAATTCAATATAAAGCTATTAATTATATATATGCTTTGGGGTATATGTGTTGGAACTTAATTATTTTTGGATAAGGGAATTGGGCCAACAATAGCCTATTGGTTACTTGATATAGACGAACCAGCATTGAAGTTGTATTGAGCTCAGAACTCAACCCAAAAGCGAAAAGAATCTCAAGGACCTTCACATGCTTGCTTCCTAACCAAATCTGGCCCACATTGGGCTTATATTAGGCGGGCCCAGTCACAAGTATTTATTAGTTGGGCCTGTACACCTTTGCGTTTAAGCTAGCCATAACTTATATGATATATACATTTGTCAAAAATTGTAGACCAACTCATTTTTTATGTAAGAAAATCAGAATCGAAAATATAATTCAAGTTTGGAAATTACACTACACATGATTTGCAAGACATAAAAGACATGCATTTAAACTATAGTTCACAAGAGAAACTTTATAACTGAGCCAAGCTATAGGGTTTAATGCCCAGGCCCAATGGCCTAGGCCCAGACTCGTTCGAGATTTGATTTTCCCATCTGGGATCATTCGCAGGACTAGCTTTGAATCGCAGAAACATGCATTTCAACCTTGAAGATCTGGCCCATAGCCTTGGCCATTGCACTACTGTGCTTACGAAAATACAACAACAAAATAATTACACTCCTAAAAGCAGTTGTTTTAAATTGCAATACATGAAATCAGAAACTAATTAACTACAGTGCATCAGGCGAGAACAAATCTCTCAAAAAAGAAAATCAGAAAGTTACATCATGGCTTATTAATATATAAACTTCTGCATTAAACTAATCTTTTACATTAAAATCTTATGAGAAAACTACAACAGCTAACCCTATTACAATTTCTATGAAGAAACTAACAGCCCCATGAACGTCCACTAACTTTGGATATAGTTGATCCATCAAGCTTGGTTCACCAGTATAAGGCTATCAACTTCAGTACACTATATATCAGCAAACAAATCCAATTTTTGGGCTTTAACACATGCTGATTTGGCTAATTAGTGGCCAAATCCACAAGTTATAGCCTATAGGCCATATGACCTCAAACAAAATATTACACTAGAATCATTTGCGAGCAGAAGAGGAATGAACAACAGCTTCAGTGGCCAAAGTTTTAAAATCAGTATGAAGTTTTAACTAAGTAAATTCAGACTTTGGCCATTTTTAAAGAGAGGACTACAAATATCAGCTGACCAAACAAGTGCTCATGCTAGTACATTTCATATTTAATCTCACACAATGACATTAGCTAAGTTTAGAACATAATAATAAACCAACACATGTAGAAACATTCATTTATTACAAATAACTTTGAAAATTTTGATATTTTATAATTTATCAAACAAAGCAGTTACATAGGAGATCTGGAATCAGTACCTTAAAGAGTAAAAAACAACAAAGAAAAAAGGAGACTGATAGCGGAAAATCTAGAGATGAAATCAGTAGTTAAGAGCAAACAACATCAGTAGAAAACACAGCCCAGAAAACCAAGAAAAGGCAATCCAATTTCAAGAAATATAGAGTATCAGGAAAAAACTAGCCCAGCAACCAAAGAAAAAAACCCTTAGTCTTCAAAATTAGAGTAGTCAAAGAGAATCAGCCTAGGATTTGAATCATAGAGCCCATGTTCTTAGCCAAGAAGAAACTTTTAGAAAACCCTTTTTGTATTCTAAAATTTTAGGTGCAAATATGCTGATTAATGTGTGTGAGAATAAGTGAATGGCTTCATTTTTATAGTATGCACAAAGATGGAATTAAAAGTGGAATATTCTAATCTAAATTCTGAAATGTCACGCTAGTACAATATCTTTGACAGTTGTATGTCCTTTTTTCAGCCCAAGCATTTTCATGCTAAGAATGGGGACAGCAATGCAAGACCTAGAATCTTCTGATTTTTACCTAATGTAAAACCCAATTTTAACCCTACAATTACTGATTATTTCAATCCTAACTTTGCTTCAACTTGTAGCCTTGGGGTATTTACCTTTCATTTCTGAGATTAACCTAAGGTCTAAGGTAATAAGGATCTAATTTTAACCAATTAAACCTAAATGACAAATTCATATAATTAAACTTGAATAAATACTGAGTTTTAAGCTTAGAGCCAAACAGTAGCTAAACAAACAAATGCCAATGCAAAGAAACCTAGAAATTAAACTAATTAAATGCAATCAGACAGAGTAATCAACTTAGAGCTAAGGTTTTCTAATGACTAGTCAGAGCTTTGCCTAATAAATTGAATTTGTAAAACCATTCTGATCAATGAACATCCAGCAAATGGATACAAGAAGGAAACATAACATAAAAGAGAAAACAAAATAGTCAAATTTTACCAAAACCCTAAAAATTAACTTAACTGTCATAACTTTAGGCAATTGAAATTAAACTTCAAACAATTATGAAATTCATCATGCTTTAATTAACCTACTAAACAAAAACAACTAAACAACTAAATAGTCGTGAACAAAGAAAAGAAAACCTAAAACATGCAGCTAGAAGAAATAATTAGACATAAAGAAAGACAACAACAAAAAGATAAAAATAAATAGAAGGTGAAAGAAATTGCCTAAGCTTGATTTAAAACTGGACCAGCTATGAATTTGACCAAACTTCAAAAGGGTAAAATGAACTTGAACTACCATTAATCGACTGTTTTCAATAAGAACAATCGACTAATGGAAGTTTTGGGTTCAAACAACCAACAATTGATCGAAAAATCAAAAGAGGGAAAAAAGTTAGGGTTCACTGGATCTTTGTTGCTCCCAAACGCACACGCGAGTATACGTGGTGGTACAAGTAATATAATGATAAGTTGAGTGTCGCTCCCACAAAGACTTGTATAAACTACTCACCAAATCACTAATATTGCTATTCAATCTAGCTAAAATCAAAGTCCAATAATATGATTATATTATACTACGATTCTAAGTAATAACTAAATTATCAAGTACGGGTTGATTGTTGTGTATTCAGTAGAGACAAGTATTCTAGGATTGTGATCGATTTACCATTCGTATTGTGTTCGAATTAACTCTCCCTTTCATATAATTCACTCATGGTTGCTAATTAATCGATAATTTCTCTCATAGCCTTCTCCCAAAGTACTACTCGTCTATTCAAAATAGATTAACACCTATATTCCTATGAAATCAATCTATTTAGAATGCATTAAGATTACGATATTTAATTAAGCACGGTGACTAGGTATATTCCTATCCTAACCACAAATCTATCTCCCCCCCTCTAAGGGTTAAGATCATGCTCTCTTAAATTCTTCTCTAATCTAAACGGCTTTCCCAAGCATAACATAGATAGTAAATAGAACCTAATTGTTGGCTAGACAATTAAGCAATTAATCACATAATTTTCAGAAACAACCATATATTAGTGAATTATAATCGAGGTTAAGTAAACGTTAAACAACAATATTCATGGCTAAATCACAACCCCAGAACAATGGGTGTTTAGCCACTCATGATGTAATCAAACAATTGCATAAGTTTTGAATCAATTGGAAATACTAGAAAAGATGAAGAAAACAGAAAATTCTTCGCTTCCTAACGATCCCATATGTGTTCTTCCTCCCAAGTTGTGTCCACTTCCTCAAAAATACGTTTAGTCTTGCTTTTATATGTGTTGGGTAGGTCTAGGGACGAATAAACTGTGTCCCGGGCAAAATATGAAATCACATCACCGGCGCCCTGGGTAGCGCCAGGCGCCCGCCAGGGTGCTGCTCACAATTTAGCTACTACCTCCAGCGCCACAGGCGGCCCAAGGCGCTACATGTGGCGCCCAAATTCGCAAGTTTTACAGTTTCGTTCGTTTTGGCTCTAATTTTGTCGTTTCACACCCAATTTCTCCCGAATCATTCCTACACATAAAAACACTTCAAATTAATACAAATCATCGCATTTAACATCCCAAATTCATGAAACAAAAGTAAAATATGAGGCGATATACATAGAAATATATATGCTTTAAGCTAAACATCAATCATAGATTTAAGATTCGAAGAATTTGGCGGGGATTTTTGGTGAATCAAGGGTAGGGTAGTGGTGAGGGAAGGTTGAGGGTCCTATGGTGTGAGTTTGGGGCCATCTGGGCGATTTAGGGTTTTTAAGTTCAGATTTCAGATCCGGAATTGACGTATTTGGGTGGTGATTTTGGGGAAATTAATAGTGGGATAGTGTTGGGAAGGGGCTCCGGATTACAGGGTGTTAATTTGGTAGAGTTTGGAGAAGCTCCTCCGCCGTGAGGCTATTTCCGAGCGGCGGAGCGAGGCGGAGCCAGCATGGGATTTTTAAGGAGTCTAGGGTTTCCAGAGAGAGAGACAAAGACTAATGAGAGAGGGGTCTATGGTGGTCTCTGATTTTCGAATACTTTTATATAAAATAAATGATCAGTTCCCAGCCGTTAAATTTGTGATGATCAACGGCTGGGATGAAAGGGGGCAATACGGGGTCGTTTTGGGGCTGGGACATTGGACAGGGTAAGGAAGGGTTTTGGGCTTGGGTTTGGACTGATTTGGGCATAAGATTTAACCCAATTTCAAGTTAATCCTTTCTTCCAATTTCTATTTCTTATTTTCCTTTTTTTCTTTGTTTTCTTTTTTCTTTTCTTTAATTAAAATCCTAATTTATCTAATTTATAAAATTAAACTAATTATCTATTATAATATTTATAATATTAGTTAATCCTAAATTAATGAAGAAAAAAATACTATTATGCCATTTAAAGGTAAAAAATATAAATGAATGATGTTTTTTTTTGTGATTTAATCCTAAAATTTGAACACAAAGTCTAATATGCAGTGCATGATATTTTTGACATTTTTGGATCATTTTCATTATTTTAATAAAAATTAAACGTGCACAAAATGCAAACAATTAATAAAATCCAATAAAACGGCAAATAATTGGGAAAAAAATTTATTTCTTTAATTTTATAGGAGTAATTTGAATAGGGCAAAAATCACATGCTCACAACTGCCCCTCTTTGCTCGGAAACATGAATAGTTTTCGGGCAAATATAAAATGAGCAACTACGAGCGATTTTTGCCCGTTTGAAACTCCATGGGAAGAATTTTTGGAAAAAATCTAACCGAACCTTGCTTCGGAGGTTGCCTACATATCCTTGGCTATAAAGGAATCAGGTCAGTGTAGTTCTGGAAGTTTGGTAGCTGGGACTACGGCAAAACTGTGATTTCACTGTTGTTGTTGTTGTTTCTGCTTGCTGAGCTCCTTATTACACCAAAATGAAAGATGATAAGCTAAACTAGCTAAGCCTATCAACTATAAGTTACAAGATTTCTATCTATAAACCTTCTAAAGCATGATCTTGAGTCTTGGCTGGTTCTTCCTGCAGACTCTAATCTGAATCTTGATGCTCGTTAGTTGCAACCGCTGGTTCATTCTTCTTCAGCTTTTCAGATCAAGGCGAGACATGTAAAGCTTGTGACTTCAATTATATCTTGAGCAGTCCGCATCTTTTCTCCGCTTCTACACTTAGAGTTCACTTCTTTTCTTTTTTTTTTCTTTTCTTTTATTTGAATCGAGACTTCTTCTTTTGGTCGCCTTGAAACTTGTGCCTCAAGGTAAAAACCTGCTCAGTCACCAAAACAAACAAACGAACAAAATTTTCCGCCCAAATTTTCACTAGGAAAATTTCGTGAGTTATTGTAACAAAAATCTAAACTACTTCTTTGTTGAAAGCAATAAAATCAGGATTGTGTATCCTTGGGAGAAAAGAGATTAGGGAGTGGAGCCCTGTATCTAAAATGAAGTCAAATGGGGATCGGAGGTCCTAAGTTGGAAAGATTACCAGGTTATGCTGGCATCAACTAAAGAATGGGACCATGTGCTGGAAAAGATTACCAGGTTATGCTGGTAAAGCTAGGGAGATGGACCATATGTTGGAAATGATTACCAGGTCATGCTGGCATCAGCTAGGGAATAGGACCCTATGTTGGAAAAAATCACTAGGTTATGCTGGAAAAATCATCGGGTTATGCCGGAAAAGTCCTAGGATTATGCCGGGGAAGTCATCGGTTTATGCCGGAAAGGTCCTCGGATTATACCGGGAAAGTCATTAGGTTATTCTGGAAAGGTCCTCAGGTTATGCTGGGAAAGTCATCCGGTTATGCCGAAAAAGTCCTCGGGTTATGCCGGAAAAGGTCCATGGGTTATGCCGGGTAAGTCATCAAGTTATGTCGGAAAATTCCTCGGGTTATGCCGGAAAAGACCTCGGGTTATGCTGGGGAAGGTCATCGGGTTATGTCGGGAAGGTCCTCGGGTTATGCCGGGAAGGTCCTCGGGTTATACCGGAAAGGTCCTCCGATTATGCCAGTTAAGGTCATCGGGTTATGCCGGAAAGGTCCTCGGGTTATGCCGGAGAAGGTCATCGGGTTATGCTGGAAGGGTCCTTGGGTTATTCCGGGGATCAACTAGGGGTAGGACCTTATGTTGGAAAAACGTAGCTAGAGATTGGAGACCATATGCTACCATAGTTTTGAATTTTTCTTCTTCTTTACTTTCTTTTTTTTATTTCACTTTTCATTTTATTTAGGAGAATGAATGAAGAGTTTAAAAAGAGACTTCCCTTTTCGGGTTAACTTTTGCTGCAGAACCGTTTTGGTTTCTGTGTACCTTGCTTTTATTGCACCTACTTCTTGCAAGGTTTTTTTGGACTGCACCTGTTTTCCTATTTTAAAATCAAAGAACAATTTGTCACTTTGAAATGGTGGTTGGTTTTATGGCCTTGATTGTTTCAATCACTTGATCTTGGCCCAATTCTTTCGGTAAAATCTCCATTGCTCGCTGGCTCTCTGGAAATTGGTTTCATTTCTAACACCCGGGATCTGGACTTTCTCATATTCCACATAATGATTGACCCATGTGGGGCTTGGCCTTTTCCATCTTATTTTGCCTTTATGGGCACTTGACTTTGATTTCCTTTATTTTCAAGAGTTTTTGACTCTGGAGCATCGACCATCATGGCCAGTCGAGGTTGACTTGATGCACCTGCTGAGGTTGGGTGTTTTTCTTGAATTTTAGCTTTCTGTCAAACAAAAACCTATAAAACCAATCTTTCCATCTTTTCTTTGTATTAGTTTCGGAGGAGAATTAGACCGAAAGGGATTCGAAGAAAAGCAAACAACGGACAGGATAAAGAACTTAAATGAGACGTGTCCCTTTCAGGGAAATGAAAGAAGGACTTATCTGGAGTGCATCCAGACTTCAATAGACATGACATGCTTCTTGGACTGGATACCCGACCTGTCCCTTTCGGGGAAAGGAAAGAAGGACTTATCTGGAGTGCATCCAGACTTCAATAGACATGACATGCTTCTTGGACTGGATACCCGACCAATGCAAACCATCCAACTCTCATAAACCCATTATAACCCACAATTCAAATCGAGAAACCTTGCCAAGACTCTATTAGTGTCGATGGTTGTAAGGAATTCCTTTCTCGATCAGTGGCGCCCTTTGTGGGATTTCCCCAACCGATCTCTCTTATTTCTCTTCTCACCATCTCCTTATAGTGCTATTTATGAGTTTTCACTAACAAGACTCTCTCATTTTCAATTTCTCTGCTCACCATTGCCTTACGGTGCCCGTGTGGGTTTTTACCAATAAGACTTTCTCATTTTATTCCTCTTATTTGATTGTATCAGATCCAAGTAACTTCATCTTTCAATCTTGAGCATTTTACCGATTGATCGAAAGGACTTGAACAGGATTTGGGGTAAAAAGAGTTTGGATTGAATTACAACTTTGGAACCTTTCGGTCGAACCATCGCCGAACCATTATAACATCTGCCACAGTTTCACTTTTGGGGAAATGTGGATTTTTGTTTTGGTATGACTGAACCCCAAAGAGAGGCTGCCTACGTATCCTTTCGGAATCAAGTCGATCATAGTTCAGGAAACTTTGTTTTTGATTTTTTTTTGTTTTTGTTGTTTTGTTGTCTTTTTTTACAAACATTTTAGGGTTCCAAAGAGGGTAGTCAAAGAAAGATAACCAGATCAAAAGGGTTTGCAAAGGGTTAAGAGTATTTAGGTAGCGAGAATGAAAGCCTTCGTCATCCCAATCGGAGAATATCTGTACAGCGTAAGGGTTAAACGTAATACCTTTTGACCGCGTCTGCATTGACAGTTGTTCCAGGGTCATTCCCTTCAATGTCTCCCAAGTACAATGCCCCTTTTGGCAATAATTTTCTTATAATGTACAAACCCTTCCAGTTTAGAGTGAACATTCCTTTTGCTTCCTTGTGATGCGGGAGAATGCGTCTCAAAATGAGTTGCCCCACTTCAAAGTTCCTAGGCCGCACTTTCTTGTTGTAGGCGCGGGTTATTCTTTGTTGATACAACTGCCCGTGGCAAACTACGACCATCCGCTTTTCATCAATCAGGGTTAATTGTTCTAGACGAGTCTTGACCCATTCAATTGTCCTCAATCTCAGCCTCAATGATGATTTGAAGGGATGGAATTTCTACTTCTGCGGGTATTACAGCTTCATTGCCATAAACCAATAGGTAGGGTGTTGCCCCAACTGATGTGTGCACAGTTGTAAGATATCCCAACAATGCAAACGGTAACTTTTCATGCCATTGTCTGGAACTTTGAATCATTTTCTTAAGGATCTTCTTTATGTTTTTGTTTGCCGCTTCAGCAGCGCCATTAGCTTTGGGTCGATAAGAGTAGAATTCCAATGCGTGATCTTAAATTGTTCGCATACCTCCCTCATCAAATGTCTGTTCAAATTTGTAGAATTATCCGTAATGATAGTTTTAGGAATACCAAAACGACAGATAATGTTGGAATGCAGAAGTCCACCACTTCTTTCTTGGTGACGGCTTTGAGAGTTACTACTTCAACCCACTTTGTGAAATAGTCAATGGCAACTAAGATGAATCTATGTCCATTTGAAGCTTTTAGCTCGATTGGCCCAATGACATCCATACCCCAAGTAACGAACGGCCACAGTGCTGACATAGGATGCAACTATGAAGGCAGTGCATGAATGAGGTCACCGTGTACCTCACACTAATGACACTTTCTGACAAAACTGAAGTAATCCTTTTCCATAGTCATCCAGTAATAACCTGCCCAAAGGATTTCTTTTGCAAGGACGTATCCGTTCATATGGGCCCCGCATACTCCTGCGTGCACCTCATTCATGATTCTTCCGGCCTCTTGGGCATCCACGCATCTTAAGAGGTTTAGGTCCGGAGTCCTTTACTACAAGACTTCTCTGCTCAAGAAGAAACTATTGGCGATCCTTCTAATGGTTCTCTTTTGGTCCCTACTAGCTTGTTCGGGATATACCTTTGTTTTCAAGAATCTTTTGATATCATGATACCATGGCTGAACATCTAGTTCTATCTCAATTGTATTGCAATAACCATGTCTTTCTCGAATTTGGATTTCCAGTGGGTCAATGTGGAAATTGCCTGGATATGGCAGCATCGAGGCCAAAGTAGCTAGTGCATCGTCTAACTCATTGTGAAACCGAGGAATGTACCTGAACTCGATGGATTTGAACCGCTTGCTAAGATCTTCGACATGTTGTATGTATGGAATAAGCTTGATATCCTGAGTTTCCCATTCACCTTGAGCTTGTCGAATAATCAAGTCGGAATCTCCCATGATTAACAACTCTTCCACATCCTGATCGATTACCATGTTCATGCCCATAATGCAGGCTTCATACTTGGCAGTGTTGTTCGTACAGAAAAACCAAAGCTGGGTTGTGGCTAGATAGTGTTGACTAGTGGGCGAAATCAAAATTGCCCCAATCCAGACACCTTTTGCATTCACAGCTCCATCGAAGAACATTTTCCAAGCATTAGTGTCTTCTGGAATTACCTCAATTGAATTTACTTCCTCGTCCAGAAAGTAAGTACTCAAAGGCTGATATTCATCATCAACGGGATTTTCAGCTAGATGATCCGCCAAGGCTTGAGCTTTCATTGCCGTGCGGGTGACATAGACTATATCAAACTCGGTGAGCAGGATTTTCCATTTTGCTAACCTTCCCGTGGGCATCGGCTTTTGGAATATGTACTTCAAAGGATCTAATCTGGTGATGAGATGGTGGTGTAGGCCAACAAGTAATTCCTAAGCTTCTGAGCGACCCAAGTTAGGGCACAACAAGTTCTTTCCAACAAAGTGTACTTGGCTTCATAACTAGTGAACTTCTTGCTCAGGTAATATATGGCTTGTTCTTTCTTCTAGATCATATCATGTTGCCTGAGAACACATCCAAAGGAATTCTCCAACGTTGTCAAATATAAGAACAAAGGCCTTCTAGGTTCGGGTGGGACCACGCTGCGGATTCGACAGATATTCTTTGATTTCGTCGAAAGCTTCTTGATACTCATATGTCCATCTAATCTCCACATCATTCTTCAACAACTTAAATATGGTCTCATACGTGGAAGTCAACTGAGCAATGAACCTACTGATGTAATTCAACCTACCTAGTAGACTCATAACCTCTTTCTTAGTTTGCGGGGGAGGCAAATCCCGAATAGACTTTATCTTTGTTGGATCTAGTTCAATGCCCATATGACTGACTATAAACCCCAAAATTTTCCCAGATGGAACTTTCAATGTAAGTTTCCTCGGCATTCTACACACCAAACGGCATGACCCTGTAACAGTAAGTACCCCAAGGTGTGGTGAAAGCTGTCTTTTCTGCGTCTTCTTCATCCATTAGAACTTGATGATACCCGGCATAACAATCCACAAAAGACTATATTTCATGTTTGGCACAGTTGTCGACAAGGATGTGGATGTTTGGTAATGGAAAGTTGTCCTTGGGGCTTGCTTTGTTCAAATCCCGATAATCAACACACCCTCGAGTTTTCCCATCTTTCTTTGGCACTAGGACCACATTAGCCAACTATGTGGTGTATCGGACCAGTCGAATCACATATGCTTTCAACTGTTTGGTGACTTCTCTTTGATTTTGTCAATGATGTTTGTTTTAAACTTTCTCTGTTTTTGTTGGACAGGGGAATAACCGGGGTAAGTTGGCAATTTGTGCACCACTAAATCAACACTCAGTCTTGGCATGTCATCATAGGACCAGGCAAACACATCTTTGAATTCGAACAAAAGTTGTACCAATGAATCCCTAATCCTTTCATCCGCGTGAATGCTTATCATGGTTTCGTGGACCTCTTTAGAACTACCCAAATTAACCAGCTCAGTTTCATTTAAGTTTGGCTTAGGCTTATTCTCAAATTGTTCCAGTTTTGGGTTTATTTCCCTAAAAGCCTCATCTTTATGATATTCTGGTTCTTGATTCATTATTTCATAGTTAGATAGTGTGTTAGGATCTGGGCATGAAGTCCACAAGTATGTCATGTTATTTAAGTCTGCATTATTAGAACTGAAAAGAGAGATAAGAAAAATAACAAAAATCAGAAAGAATAAAGAGAGAGATTCATAGACAATGAAATATTGATTTCATTTCATTGAATTTGAAGATAGAAGGGTTTACATTAGAATTGAAATGACAATAAACTAAAAACATTCGAGTTACACCCTGAAATAACTCGGAATGCAGAAAACATGGCAAGACTACCTGACTTGGAATGGAGTAGCCTTCCAATTTTGAAGTTTGGCATTTGGCCCCACATACTGCACCTCAGCAGTGCTTGAGCCTTCACTCGGCTGGACCATATGAGCCTCATATAACATTTGTCTCATTGCCCCACAGATGTCCTCAATTTCTTCGGCCGTGAAGGCCTCATCTTCTTCCTCTATGTATATTGGCTTGACAAACATTGTGGAGATATGAGGGACCAGCTGAGGTAGGACACACCCTTGTTCTTACGTTCATTAGACCATGTTAAGTCAGTTTTTGTGTCCTGAAACCCACACCGAAGAATTGCTCACTGGCAATCAATGTGATAGTCTCTGTAATGCCTTGTAAAGATGTCCCAATCCCTTTCTCATACTTGTAGCCATGTTTTATCATTTCACTAGAGACCATGATTGACGCGTTTGACAAGAAGGGTTGAGGACACGGGGTTCCTTCCTTACACTAGTCCATGACCACGATCTCAAAAGCATGGTAGACTATGTGCTCACTACCTTCCTTAGCCTCCAAACATGGGACTGACGGGTCTCTGTAAATTGATTGCTCATCTTTTCCGTGGACCACGATTTCCTGGTTTTCATGTTCAAATTTAACCATTTGGTGGAGAGTAGATGGTACGGCCCCTGGCGCATGGATCCAAGGTCTTCCTAACATAAAATTGTAGGAGGTGTCCATGTCCAAAACCTGAAATGTTACTTCAAAATCCACAGGGCCGATGGTGAAGATCAAATCAATCTCCCCGATCATATCTCTCTTGATGTCATCAAAAGCACGTACGCAAACATTGTTGGGTCTAATTCTTTTAGTATCAATTTCCATTCTCTATAAGGTCAAGAGAGGGTATATGTCAACCCCAGATCTGCCATCCAATATAACTCTTTTCACGTAGTATCCTTCACACTTAATAGTCAAATGAAGAGCTTTATTGTGGGCGGCCCCTTCCGGAGGCAAGTCCTTTCGGCTTAATGAGATCCAGTTGACTTCAAAAAATCATTTCGCCATTCTTTCTAATTGCTCAACAGTGGTCTCGACCGAAACATATGCCTTATTAATGGTTTTTATCAGCACTTTCTGATGCTCATTCGAGCTTATCAGTAGAGACAAAAGTAAGACCTGGGAGGGAGACTTCTGGAGTTGGTAAATTACATCGTAGTCCATTTCTTTCATCTTTCAGAAGAATTTTTCAGCCTTTTTAGCACTGACTGTCTTTTTAAGCGAAAAAAGCTTCTGTTTGGTCTTGTTCAATTCTTCCAGATTGAGGTACTTCCTAGACGGATTTGTTTCATTCACTTCTCCCATGATTTATTTTTCTCTTGTACGTCACTACTGCTTTGTTGTAGTTCCAGGGGACGGCATTGGGGTCCTTCATGGGCTTCTGTGGTGCGCGGCTGATAACCACGAGCTTAGTCAGCCTAGGTGAAATTACTGGCCCTCGCGCCACATACATCCCCTTTGGTACGTACATCTTTGTTACCGTAAGCGTGACCTTGTTTTGTTCAAACCTTTAGGGAGGACGCAACACAAACTATTCCTTTTTGGGGGCCCTGGGAACATAAAGAACGACATCCTTAGAAGGTATTGCCCTTGTATTGGTTTCCACAACCATTTCTATGCTTTGAGGAGTGGAATTGTTTTTATTCTCATCCTTGGTTTATTTTGATGTCACCTTGGGATTTTTTTCAACATCGACGATAACAATGATAGCCTTCAAAGATGGGTCGAACTCTTTGTCCTCACAAATCATCCTGATAACTATCTCGTTGTTGTGAGCTGGCAATGAGTTATTTGTTATATTGGGGGCCTCTTCATCTCTCAGCACTACCTATTTTTGTTCTATTAGGTTTACAAACACCCTTTTGAAGGTCCAACAATCCTCAGTGGCGTGCCCTTCTGTCCCTGAATGATAAGCACATCAGGTACCGGGTATGTAGGAAGGTGACTCTAGGTTTTGCCTATTTTAAGGTATGGGCTGCAACAAACCCATTTGGACCAACTTTTGGAAGAGGCTGGAATATGATTCACTAATGGGTGTGAAGTTGGTCTTTCTAGGCGGCTCACGGGCACGGGCGTTATATGGAAAATTATTCTGTGGGGGACGGGGATTGTATGGAGCTTGGTGAGGAGGGTTATTTCTGGGAGGTGGAGCTCGGTTCAGGTTATACTGTTGTTGTGGACGAGCGTATGGCTGGGCATTCATCACTGCATAAGGCTGAGGAGTCATGGCATATGCCGCATCTTGGTGAGGGTAATAATTTTGTTGGGTGTTTGAAGAGGAACCAAAGTAACCCCGGGGTTGATGGGGGTTTCTGAGACTTGAAGCCATCATTGCCACTTCTTCTTTCTTCTTTCATTTTGATACACCCCCTGACCCGCTCTGGATTGCTTGAGAAGTAGCTCATATAGCCGACTGGCTCAGGATGCGACCCGTTTTCAAACCATTCTCTACCATTTCCCCAATATTTATAGCTTCTGCAAATGGCTTGCCCATAGCGAACATCATGTTCTGGAAGTAATCAGCCTCATGGGCTTGTAAGAAGACACTGACCATCTTGGTCTCATCCATTGGGGGCTTCACCTTGGCAGCTTGTTCGCGCCACTTGATAGCATACTCTCGGAAGCTTTCTAAAGACTTCTTTTTGAAATTGGACAAAGAGTTTCTATCTAGAGCTATGTCTACATTATTCTGGAAATGCCTGACAAAGTCTCGGGCCAAGAAATCCCATATGTTCCAGCGGGAGATGTCTTGGTCCATATACCATTCGGATGCAATTCCGACTAAACTCTCCTAGAAATAAGCCATTAGGAGCTCTTCTTTTCTGCCCACTCCCCTCAACTGATTGAAATACCTCTTCAGGTGAGCTATGGGGTCCCCATGTCCGTCATACTTTTCAAACTTGGGAGTCTTGAAACCGATGGGTAGATGAACATGCAGGAACATGCACAAGTCAACATAGGAGACACTCTTATGGCCACTCAGGCCTTGTATGTTTTTGAGACTTTATTCTATGCTTTTCATTTTCCTAGTGATCTCCTCCTGCTCGGGATTTTTTACAGTTCTCTCTTGTCCCGTGGTAAACTCATACCGAGGTGGTTGAGGGTAGGAGTTTATAGGGACATGAGCCATGTCCGATAGAAATGGTTGTATTTGGAAAGTAAAGGATGACGGGTCAAAGCTTGGCCTGGGCAATGTTAGTTGTGACGTAGCCGAGGTTTGTGGTGTGGTGAATATGTTAGAAGCCACTCTCAAAATCAGTGCCTGGGGGCGTACATCAGAAGGTGTTCTGGCAAAATGGGCTGACATGGTGGGGTATCTGAGTGGGGTGTTCGGGTAATTTATAGGGGTGTTGGAGGTTCCACTTATTCTGGGAATCAACTCGGGAAAACCATGTATTGTGCTAGGTGGCTCTCTACCATTAGACCAAGCGTCCCACATTTCCAACATACGGAGACGCAGTGCCCTGTTCTCTTCAGCAGTTACTGGCTCAAACGTCGGGATAACTGTCAACGGCTTGTCCTCTGAGGGGGGAATTATTGGTAGATAACTCCCTGACGTCATTTCAACACTTCCTTTGGATCTTGTAAAGTAGGGGTGCGAAGCTAGGTTACCACAAAACCAACCACCTTAAAAATAGAACCTGGTCTCAAAGCATGCACAACAAACCGGTTAATTTGGGACAATTAACACATAGGAAATCGCACGTTGGGGAATGCAATGCACCTAAACAGTTAAATGCTTTTCTACATGTTTTGCAACGGTTGCATGTCTCATCCCGGCTTTTGTTTATCTCCCAAATCTTTGCATCTTTCTTTTATTTTTGCGCTTTTCATTATTTGTTCTCTTTTCTTTGCACTCTCTCTCTCTCTCTCTCTTGCATTGTTCTCTCTTTTTCTTGTGCCCTCTTTTTGTCATTTTCTCTGTTATTTGAGTTATCTAAAAACATGACCGGATCCAATGGGGATTGCCTACGTATCACGATGCCGTGTGAATCAGATCATCACGTAGTTCAAGGGATAAATGCAAAATAAAAGAAAAAAATAATTTTGGGTTTTTCAAATTTTCATTAAATTAAAAACTTCTAATTTTTTTTCTATTACAACGACTCCATCATATAAGAACTAAAAAACTAAAACAGACTCAAAACAGACTCTAAAAGAAAACTGAAATACAGACTCAAAAAGAAAAATCAGGAATACATAAGTACTTCTAAAACTACTTCGGGGGCCCGGATGACATCAGTAGGTCTCGGCGCGGGCCTACTTGCAAGATATCCTTGGAGGCGATCCAAGTCATCCATTATCTGGTGAACAAAAGTCATCACTGCAGCGAAGAAGATGGATCTAGTCATATCCTCACACTCATGGCATTTCATGATGATATAGTCAGCAATTCCTCAAATCCTTTCTCTAATGATGTCGTTCTCTTGGAGAAGGCGCCCAATTTGTTGAGACCTAGCTTCCAGAACTTGGGTGTCATGATGGCTTTGTTCCTGCAACTGTTGCATGCCCTCTTCCAGTCGAGACATCAATGCATAAAAATGTTCCCTCTCTGCCTTAAAGTTCATTGTTTGTTTAGCCATTTCATTCTTGATGGTAGCTAGCTTTTTCTTTAGACTTGCGACTTCTCTATCATATTTTCCTTTTAATTGCTGAACAAACTCTGCCCGTCCTTCTGCGTTCATTGCCAACTTTGCCCGGGCTCTTGCCAGACTACCTTCAAACTTTTCCAAGTCAGCCCCATACTCACATACCTTCCGCCTAAGACTGTTTATAAGTCTTTTCATCTGTTTGGCTACTTCCCGGATTCTCAGCAGCTATCTTCATTCTTCGAAGCTGGGCTCGGAGGGCTTCATTTTCTTGGGCCAACTTCTTCTTTTCACCCTCATATGTAGCGGCTTTCAAACCACTATCAAATTTAAGATCTCTGATTTGCCCATCCAACTTGCTTATGATGGCTCTGTATCCATTTTCTTTGGTCAGCCAATCCCATTGTTCTTGTGAAGCTTCAACAAATTCTTGGAGGTAGGGCCTCTTTGCTGGTCTTCCAAACTCAACACTCCTTTTATACTAAGCAAGGTAACCGGATGAGACTTCACCCTTAGATAAATTACGTACTCGAGTTTTCACCATCAAGTATTGGCACTCACTCCAGATCTGGCAAACCACTACTTTATGAAATTGGCCATCAAACCGGATCTCAACTGCATGAATGCTAAGGTCTTCGTCCTTGGGGACTATTTAGCATCTTTCTAACTATCTTAAAACCCGGTACGGGGCATAAGGTTGGATACTTCTGAGACCCATTAGGAGGAAGTGAGGACTGGTGGCAGGCATGTACACAATCTCATTAACAGGAAGCCAACCCAACGTCCACACTACCTGATCTGCAGTTATGGAGCGGAGGCAGGATATCCAATCTACGACCCCTTCTGGCATCTTGAACCCATTGACCTTTGTACCAAACACCTCTATGCAGATTTTCCCTGTTGTGCCATAGTTCATGTACCGATGACGATGACATAGATGCTCAATCATCCACATTTGTAGTAACAAATTGCAGCTTTCGAAAAAATCTACCCCGACTTTGCAAGCTGTGAGAGCTCGGAATATTTTTGATACTATCATAGGTGCGAGGGTGCTTTTGGCATTGGTAATCAAAGTGTTGACGACTCCGGCTGCCCGTAAATCAATATTCCCATCCTTCCTGGGAAACATAGAAGACCTAAGAATGTCACCATGAAAGTGAAACATCTATGCTCTTCCCACTTTGGACGGTTCCCTTTACTACAGATTCTGCTTTTCGGGTTTTCAAATCCCCCTATATGTCCATACCGCTGGTATATGAAGTGTAAAGTGGAAAACCCACTTGCCAAATATGTATACTGGACCTACCTGCTTATTTTTAACAAATCCAGAAACTTTTAAGGGGTAACGACCCTTAAAGCGACCAGGTATTTATGTCTTAGTCCCTTGATACTCCCAGCATAGCCCGTTATCTCCTCCAAAGTAGGTGTGAATTCAAAGTCTGAGAAATGCAGAACAATGTGAGTTGGGTCCCAAAATGTCACTAGAGCTTTTATTATGTCCCCTATTGACCTGATACCTAATAATCCGGTGAGCGCCCCCAAGTAATGGTTGACCATGTCTCGTCCTTGCTTGCCCAAATCTTCCCACCACATGTGTAGTTCCAACGAGATCTTGGTCATAACCTTCATTGGTAAGTTTTGAATCGTGTTCATTCTGCACATTTAGATTAAGGTGATTGGTTTACAACAAAGTGAATTTTATTAAAACTGATAAAAAGGGGTCATTTTACAAAAACACGGCTACCTTTGCAAATACGGCCCTTCAGCACTTTAAAAGGGAAGATTTTAGGGCTGTGTTTTCTAAGTGGCCAAAAATCGACAAAGAAAACTGTCGGCGGCTATTATTGCAAAAACGGCCTTCCGGCGCCCCGTCAGGACGTTCGGCTATTTAGCCAAAAACGGCATCACCCACTTTATTTATGACAACCATGACGACATTTTCAAATTTTTGGGTTATTT
This sequence comes from Nicotiana sylvestris, assembly GCF_000393655.2. Taxonomy (NCBI): domain Eukaryota; kingdom Viridiplantae; phylum Streptophyta; class Magnoliopsida; order Solanales; family Solanaceae; genus Nicotiana; species Nicotiana sylvestris. The sequence goes on along the minus strand of NC_091058.1, from coordinate 121,093,481 downwards.
TTTTGAAAAAATAAAAAGCGGGGCTGGACCCGATGAGGGTTGCCTACGTATCCCGCATTCGGTGAGAACCAAACCCGCGTAGTTCGGTTAGTTTTGACACAACAGAAAACATGAAATGATTTTCCCTTTTTTCTTTCTTTTTCTTCTCCTTTTTTTTCAAAATTTCGGTAGAGTTTCGGTATATTTTGGACACCAGATTTTTTAAAGGCGGGTAATTATCTCTCTCATACCTCAATTTGATTTTTTTTAATTTTTCTCCCTGTTCTAAAAACTGGTCAACATGCAAACTGAAGCAAATAATGGTACAAGTAGCACGTAAAAATGCATCAGGATGGTCTTTTGATTTTTGGGTACACCTGTCCTAGACTGACCTAACCCCTATGTTGAGTCCCCAAAATCAAATGCACATGATGCAAACAAGTGTTCCTACTAGGGATCCGGCATAAGGCTGAGTTATTCTACGTTTAAAACCTGGGTGTATTGTTCTAGACCTGGCTTACTCGAGCAGACAACTCGAGCTGAGGGGGCTACGTACTGGGAAACAAAAGGTCATCCGACTTTGTAACTTATCCGAACCTCATTCTAAATTAGGATATGACACTAACAGAAAAGAAGTCACGCCAGCATGCACTTCCTAGAAGATGACAAGACAAGGGTTTCGCAACAGTTTATATACAGTTCAAATAATATCAAAGCGGTAAAAGCGGCATTTAGCACATTACGCCCAAAAATGTAGAAATCAGATAATAAATAAAGTCAAGTATAACAGTTATTCTAAGCTCGAATTCTTGAACCCTGAACCGGAAGTTCTGGGTTTAATAATTCCCCAGCAGAGTCGCTAGAGCTGTCACACCTCCTTTTTACACCTGAGGGGGTATATAAGGGAGTTTTTCCAATTAAAGTGACATAAATCGAAATGAGATTATTTATTTATTTTTAGAGTCTCCACTTGGAATATTTATGGTGTCCCAAGTCACCGATATATTTTAAATCCCAAATCGAGGAGAATTTTAACTTTATTTAAAAGTCTGCGAAACTAGAAATTCTAGACAAGAAATTATGTTAACCCGTGGTTCAAGCACGGTCGCTTAAACAATTAAAATTGGCCTAATTATCTTATTTACAACATGTTTTAAACGTAGTGCATTTTAAAATTTTTAAACCACTTTTTTATGGAATAATTCTAGAACAAGCTACGATTGTCGTACACTTGTTTGTTTGATACACATTGTGAATTATGTCACGGGAACCATACCCACGATCTACAACGTGTTTACTTTATTAATGTTATTAGAAGTTGTAGCCGGATCACATAAATGTAATCCCGGATTTGGAAATTAGACATCACAACTACGTCACGAGAACCGTACCCGTAGCTATGATGATTTTATTATAAACGCGCCTAAAGCAAACTACGAATGTTCAAAGTATTTTCTACACTAGTTATGATATTAATGTGAGGGCCATAGATTATGGGATTAATTTGTGAATGGCATGGCTCGATTTATTTTAAAAGATTTGTATTCAATTAATGCAAACTATGGATGCTCATATTTAAAGCTATCTTGAAATTCAATATAAAGCTATTAATTATATATATGCTTTGGGGTATATGTGTTGGAACTTAATCATTTTTGAATAAGGAAATTGGGCCAGCAATAGCTTGTTGGTTACTTGATCAAGGACAAACCAGCATTGAAGTTGTATTTGGGCTCAGAACTCAGTCCAGAAGCAAATATTTATTAGCTGGGCCTGTCCACATTTGCGTTTAAGCTAGCCATAACTTATATGATATACACATTTGTTAAAAAATTGTAAACCAGTTCATTTTTTATGTAAGAAAATCAAAATCGAAAATATAATTCAAGTTTGGAAATGACACTACATATGATTTGCAAGACATAAAAGACATGCATTTATACTATAGTTCTCAACAGAGACTTTATAACTGAGCCAAGCTATTAGGTTTAGTGCCCAGATCCAATGGACTTGGCCCAGACTCGTTCAAGATTTGTTTTTCCCATCTGGGCTCATTCGCAAGTCTGGCCCAGCTTGAATCGCAGAAACATGTCTTTTAGCCTTGAAGATCTAGCCCATAGCCTTGGCCATTGTACCAGTGTGCTTACGAAAATACAACAACAAAATAGTTACACTCCTAAAAGAAATTGTTTTAAATCACAATACATCAAATCATAAACTAATTAACTACAGTGCATCGAGCGAGAACAAAGCTCTCAAAAAAATTAGAAAATTACATCATGGCTTATTAATATATAAACTACTGCATTAAACTAATCTTTTACATTAAAATCTTATGAGAAAACTACAACAGCTGACCCTATTACAATTTCTATGAAGAAACTAACAACCCAATGAACGTCCACTCCCTTTGGATATAGTTGATCCATCAAGCTTGGTTCACCAATATAAGGCTATCAACTTCAGTACACTATCAGCAAACAAATCCAATTTTTGGGCTTTAGCACACGCTGATCCGGCCAATTAGTGGCCAAATCCACAAGTTATAGCCAATAGGCCACATAACCTCAAACAAAACATTACACTAGAATCATTTCCGAGCAGAAGAGGAATGAACAGCAGCTTCAGTGGCCAAAGTTTTAAAATCAGTATGAAGTTTTAACTAAGTAAATTCAAAATTTGGCCATTTTTTAAGAGAGGACTACAAATAGCAGCTGAACAAACAAGTGCTCATACTAGTACATTTCACATTTAAGCTCACACAATGATATTAGCTAAGTTTAGAACAGATTAATCAATCAACATATGAAGAAACATTCATTTATCACAAATAACTTTGCAAATTCTGATATTTAATCATTTATCAAACAAAGCAGTTACATAGGAGATCTGGAATCAGTACCTTAAAGAGTGAAAATAGCAAAGAAGAAAGGAGACTGATAGCTGAAAATGTAGAGATGGAATCAGCAGTCAAGACCAAACAGCAGCAGTAGAAAACACATACCAGAAAACCAAGAAAAGGCAATGCAATTTCCAGAAAATTCGAGTATCATGAGAAAACTAGCCCAAAAACCAAAGAAAACAACCCTTACACTTCAAAATCAGAGCAGTCAAAGAGAATCAGCCTAGGATTTGAATCATAGAACCCATGTTCTTAGCCAAGAAGAAAGTTTTACAAAACCCTTTTTGTATTCTGAAATTTTAGGTGCAAATATGCTGATTAATATGTGTGAGAATGAGTGAATGGATTTCTTTTTATAGTGTGCACAAAGATGGCATAAAAAATGGAATATTCTAACCTAAATTCTGAAATGTCAGGATAGTACAGCATCTTTGATAGTTGTATGTCTTTTTTTCAGCCCAATTCCAACATTTTCATGCTAAGAATGGGGACAGCTGCGCAAGACCTAGAACCTTATGATTTTTACCTAATTTTAACCCTTTAATTACTGATTATTTCAATTCTAACCTATATTCTGACCTCATTTTTATTCCATAAATCCTTTTAGGACCTTCTAGAAATAGCTAAATGATTAGTTATTTTCTAAACTTGCTTCAACTTATAGCCTTGGGGTATTTACCTTTCATTTTTGAGATTAACTTAAGGTCTAAGGTACTAAGGATCTAATTTTAACCAATTAAACCTAAATGACAAATTCATCTAATTAAACTTGAATAAATACTGAGTTTTAAGCTTAGAGCCAAATAGTAGCTAAACAAATAAATGCCAATGCAAAGAAACCCAGAAATTAAACTAATTAAATGCAATCAGACAGAGTAATCAACTTAGAGCTAAGGTTTTCTAATGACTAGTCAGAGATTTGCCTAATAAATTGAATTCCTAAAACCATTTTGATCAATGAACATCCATCAAATGGATACAAGAAGGAAACAAAACACAAAAGAGAAAACAAAACAGTCAAGTTTTACCAAAACCCTAAAAATTAACTTAACTATCCTAACTTTAGGAAGTTGAAATTAAACTTCAAACAACTATGAAATTCATCATGCTTTAATTAACCTACTAAACAAAAATAACTAAACAGCTAAATAGTCGTGAACAAAGAAAAGAAAACCTAAAATTGTAAATCTAAAACATGCGGCTAGAAGAAACAATTAAACATGAAGAAAGACAACAACAAAAAGATAAAAATAAACAGATGGTGAAAGAAATTACCTAAGTTTGTTTTAAAACTGGACCAACTATGAATTTTACCAAACTTCAAAAGAGTAAAATAAACTTGAACTACCATTAATCGACTGTTCTCAACAAGAACAGTCGACTAATGGAAGTTTTGGGTTCAAACAACCAACAATTGATCGAAAAATCAAAAGAGGGGGAAAAAGTTAGGGTTTAGTGGATCTTAGATTTAAGATTCGAAGAATTTGGCGGGGATTTTTGGGGAATCAAGGGTAGGGTAGTGGTGAGGCAAGGTTGAGGGTCCTATGGTGTGAGTTCGATGTTTGGGAGATTTAGGGTTTTTAGGTTCAGATTTCATATCTGAAATTGGCGTATTTGGGTGGTGATTTTGGGGAAATTAGTAGTGGGATAGTGTTGGGAAGGGGCTCAGGATTACAAGGTGTTAATTTGGTGGAGTTTGGAGAAGCTCCGCCGCCGTGAGGCGATTTTCGAGTGACAGAGCAAAGCGAAGCCGATGTGAGATTTTTAAGGCGGCTAGGGTTTCCAGAGAGAGACAGAGATGAATGAGAGACGGGTCTATGGGGGTCTCTGATTTTCGGACACTTTTATATTAAACAAATGATCAATTCCCAGTCGTTAGATTTATGATGATCAATGTCTAGGATAAAAGGGGACAATACGGGGTCGTTTTGGGGCTGGGACATTGGACCGGGTATGGAAGGGTTTTGGACTTGGGTTTGGACCGATTTGGGTATAAGATATAGCCCAATTCCAAATTAATTCTTTCTTCCAATTTCTATTTCTTATTTTTCTTTTTTCCTTTGTTTCCTTTTTCTTTTCTTAAATTAAATCCTAAATTAATCTAATTTATAAAATTAAACTAATTACCTATTATAATCTTTACAAAAATTAGTTAATCCTAAAGTAACGAAGAGAAAAATACTATTCTAGCATTTATAGCTACAAATGTAAATGAATGATATTTTTTTATGATTTTCATTTTAATAAAGAAATTAATTAACTAATTAATCCTAAAATATTAACACAAAGTCTAATATGCAATGCATGATGTTTTTGACATTTTTGGAGCATTTTCATGATTTTAATAAAAATTAAACATGCACAAAAATGCAAACAATTAATAAAATCCTACAAAAATCCTATAAATTGGCAAATAATTGGGAAAATCTATTTCTTTAATTTTATAGGAGTAATTTGAATAGGAAAAAAATCACATGCTCACAGCTGGTGACATCGGGTGCTGATTCAGAAGATGTTCGTCCGTTTTGGATATAGCTGCCACTTGTCCTTGGTAGCTTAGGTTGTTGCTAATTTGTTTATGTAACCTTCAAATAGAACGTGTATTTACATGTCAATGTTGGAGTATGCAAGAAATGGCTTCGGGTTCCCAGGAAGTTCCCTCAGGGCGGTCACATCAGATTGAGTTACTTTTGGGTTGGCAGTCTGCGTGACTCTGTTGAGTTAGAGGCGATTGATTCTGATTACTCGATTATGTGTTACTGAGTTCTGAAGAACTTATCATGGTTATGACCACGATTGGAATTGATGTTTTCTATAGGTATAGGAGCTATATTGTTGATGGTTAAGAGTTGACTATGAGACGATCGTAGTGTTGCGAGTTAGTATGTTAGAGGAGATGCGCCGTGTGGGGTTGAAAAGTTTCATGTACAAGGTTGCAGTTAGTTTTGGAGGGAAGGATATGAGTTTTTGATGGCACGGACAATTTTAGGTGTTTAAGGTTTTGCTGGCACTATGTGTTTTCACCGGAGTGCCGGTTGGCAGGTATATTGTGTTTTGACTTGTGGTTGCATTTTTGTGAGATGGTGTAGTATGAGTTACGTGGCAGCCATCTGAGTAGCGGTGTTGAAAATAGGGATGAAGATTCTGATATTCGTGAGGTTCAGAGATTGGATGCTCTCATTGGCAGACTATTCCTTGATTGCCAACTGTGAAGAAATGTTACGGATTGGATGATTAATAGTAGGTATTATGGAAAGATTGATACGGACCTTTGGAGGGTTAATTACATGTTGGGGGATGATCAGAAATTGGTTTGGGGGTTGCTTTTGAGCGTAATGAGAATGTGTATTCTGTATTAGATCAGACTTGTTTATTTTTGCGCAGTTGTTATCGCATGTATATCATCGGGCAGAATGGATGTTATTCGTGCCTTGGTTTATGTTATATGTTTCTCTCTTATACTATGACGGGTTGTGAGGGTTACATGATTCTTCGCGCACATATTGTGATTTAGTTTAGGCCTCATGGCATTATGGGCGAGATAGCCTTTGTGATGTTGATTTGCTTATTACACCATAGTTAAGCTTGTCTTTCTCAGTATTGTTTGTTCATAATGATTTTCCCCACAGTTATATTTTGTGCATTCTGTTGTGCTTGATGTTGACGCACATATGATCATTGAGCCCGAGTATTATGGCTCGATGGGTACCCTATGTAGATCGATATGATGGGATCGGGTTGCACGCCGCAATGGTACCGTAATGAAATGTGACTCCTTATTCCTGTTTCGTGTATTTTGCTTTCACCTTGTTAGAACTAGTTCATAGTAAAGTGCAAAAAAAATCCCTACCTGTTTAGCTTATTTTGTTGTTTTCTTATTTAGTTTTCTTACTATTAACTGTCATGTCTAGATTATTACTTGTTACTGTACGGAACCAGGTTGTGAGGGACTCCATATGATTATTGTTCATATTTGTCAGTATGGCTGCTTGTGTTAGCTGAGATGAGGTTTCTAGACCTGAGATTTGTGCTATTGTATTGGGATGAGGAAGGTTTGGAAGAATAACACTATAGTTTGTTGAGGATTTGGACAATGGCCCTGGTCGAGCGAGTGAGTTTCTTGGCTTATTGATCAAATGAGTGGTTAAGCGGTTATATGTGTTTCTTTCATAATCAGTAGGGTATGAAGTTTTTGAACGAGGTAATCGATATGAGGTTTGCTACCAGCACCGAATTTGTTTTGGATTTGGTTTGGGTAGTAATAGTGGCCAACAGTTCCTACTGTGAGTGTCAAAGGGATGGGGTATATCATATGATTACAAAATTCCTTACTCGCGAGGGTGACACTTAGTGTAACTGGAACTTACTTTAGGAAGTGTCTTCTTGAATGACCATTCTCTGAATTTCTCATAAATCTTCTGTTGTCCATTCTATTATCGTCGGAACGCAATCTCTGAATTTCTCAGGATGCCGACTATTATCAAATCACTCAGTCCCTAGTTCATGTTTAGTTTATCTTATTCACCGGTCCATACTGATTTTTAGTATTCTGGGTCCAACGTTTCCTTCCGGTAGTTGCGTTGGAGTCACGAACTTATTTTTTGAAGTGAGGATATGACTTTATGGCATATACTCTTTTGTTGTCTCAAGGCATGTCACCTCTCGTTTTTCCTTTCACTTGATTATAGACTCTGTAATACTATCATTTTTTGATTTACCGTTGTCATCCATGTACCACATTTTACTCATATTTCTTTATTAACTCTCTTCTTATTTTCCTTCTAACATTTATGTCTATCACTTTATTCTAAAAACTCGAACAAAATATTCTTTTGCTTTTAGCCCCTCTTGCTCCATCCATTGGCTCATCAAATTGCCCAACTTCTCTTTCTATAGGGATGTGAGCTACACTAAGGTAATATTTATCCCTTCCAGGCTTCCAGTGCTTATCTTTGTAGTACTCATATCTAGCTGTACTATTTTATGGTGCATCATCGAGGTGTTTCACAAGGAGATCCATCACCACATTTGCACTATCCTTCGGAAATGTCAACTAATTCTACCAATCCATCCACTATTTTAGGTTACTCTATCCCCAGCCGGATCTTGATAACTCGTCCTTCTCTTAAACTATGTTTGTTAGCTCCCATAAGGCACAACTGTGATCGGTGTGGCCGATTGTACATACATCTGTCACTGTTGAAGGTAACTCAAAATTCTTATATCTCCCTTCCTGAATGGTAATTAATGATAATCTTTATTAATTGTGTACCTCGTACCCTTCTTCATCTTGCTTCTTTTACTTCTTGAAACTTGTATTTATCTTCTGAGTCTCTCATTGTCTTTCACCATAAAGGTGGATAAATATTCTTGCATTAAGTTTCCTTATCAAGAGGCTTACACGTATTGGTATACACATGATCTGTTGAATACCTCATATTTATCCATCATAAGCATGATGCAAAAATTGAGTTCCTCTGACTCAACTCTTTCACAACTATATCTCTTACCAACTGTCTTTCTGGATGTAGGCATCATTGTATTACGAATAAGATAGAGTTTAGGAAATTAAGTTCTTACAATTGAGCTCTACCACATGTCACACATACTTTTTACCTACTCCCGCAAGGGCATAAAGGGAGTTTTTCCAATTAAAGGACAATCAAAATGGGATTTTATTTAAAGATTCAGAGTCACCACTTGGGAGATTTATGGTGTCCCAAGTCACCGGTTGAATCCCGAATCGAGGAAAAAATTGACTCTGTATTACAGTCCGCGAACTAGAAATCCGGATAAAGAATTATGTTAACCCGAGAGAAGGTGTTAGGCATTCCCAAGTTCTGTGGTTCTAGCACGGTCGCTCAACTATCACATTCGGCTTATTTATCTGATTTTAACAATTATGAGCTTATATGCAAGTTTTAACTCTTTACCGATTTTATTATTATTATTATTATAATAACAGAGAATTGCAACGTTGTGAGAACGTATCTCGAACCACGTCACATCAATGTACTCGTGGTTATCGACACATTTCGACTCCGTTGAGATTTGGATTTGGGTCACATAAATGTGCACCCGAGTTCAAGAAAAGTAAATTATTAAAGGCGCGCCTAAAGCGACTAGCGTATTATTATTTTGGGTAAGGCCGTGAAATTTTGCTAAACGGCCCATCCCGAAGTCTAAGTAATTTTACCAACACGTATAGAGGGCCCCGCAGCTTGTGTATTTTTGTTTGTCGAGGCTCGTCTCATTCATTATTTTTAAAAGGAATTATTGCAACATCGTGGAAATGCATCTCGAACCACGTCACAATCAATGTACCCGTGGTCCTTGACACATTTTAGCATCGTTGAGATTTGAATTTGGGTCACATAAATGTGCACCCAAGCTTAAGGAAATTAATTTATCACAACTACGTCACGGGAACCGTACTCGCAGCTATGATAATTTTATTATAGTGTACCTAAAGCAAACTACGAAGGTTCATGAATTATTTTTTTAAACTACTTTGAGATTACGCGTGAAAGGCCTGTGATTATGGAGCACTTTTGCTAAAAAGAGATTTCATGCTCATATCTTTTTAACTTCCTCTTTTATTAGGCCGAGCCTGATACCTAAAGCATGTCGACAAATCAATTGCTAATGCGCTTCGGTTTCTCCCCACTCCCACGACCCAACAATCGGACAAAAATGTCAAACAAAAGCATCAAGAACACAAAAGAATGTAAGAAGGATGAAACTATTCTGCCGACTTTCGTAATTAACTTCCACCTTCCTGATTGCAACTTTAGCATAACCATTCAATTTTTCCTCAAACTAATTGGAATCTTGCCTGCGCACCCTAGAAGTAAAGATTAAACAGAAAGGTGAGGATTTCAGTAATGAAGTAGAATTCAGCAGTAACAGGTGACCAGCAAACCAATTTCAAACTCAGGAAATAGCATACAGTGGCCCAGAAATCAGTTTCCATCGGACAGCAAACCAGATTTAATCGACTCTCGATGAAATTGACTCAAAATCAAGGAGGCAATGAATAAAATGCAGAATATCTCTGTGTATATGAATTCAGTCTCTATATCTTACTCCTTATTCCTCTCCGTATTCTCTCTTGCAATCTCTTAGGATCCCCCCCCCCCTCTGCGTATGCATGTCCTGCCGTTTTAAACTTCAAAAAACTTTCCCTCTCCAGCCTTTCTCTTCTTTTTTTATCCCCTCCCATGTGCACTCCTTTAAACTTTTATCATTAGCCCATGTTGTTCCTGATTTCCATATCCTAAAAGCACTTAACTATTAAGAAAATATTTCTTCCCATCACCCCCTCTGATTTTCCCACCCAAAAAACCAAGACAGAAGTGTTAGTTACCCTATTACATCCCAATTTCATTATTTTATTCCCCTAGTTATGGGCAACATGGTTTTCTAAATTAAAAAGTGCCCTGACAGCCCATGCTGTCATGTTACCCTCAGTTCAACTTTTCAAATTAAAGCTCCCTTGAATCTCTACCTTAAGTTTCGATTGATTGTAACTCAATTCAAAAACGAATATGAATTAAAAACCTACTGATTCAGGTAGCAAAACTCAAAACTAACGATGAATCCCTAAAACTGAGAATATACGGATCACAAAATGATTCAATCGACATCAAATATCTTGACGAGGACTATTAAACTACAAACATGAACGGATTAATCGACGAAACTATTTATACCATATGTTAATCAACAGAAGAAAACTGGACCAAGAAAAAGGTCCGAAAGAGGAGGAAGAACTTCTTGACAAAAATGACGAATTAATCAGTCAAAATAAAACAACAACAAAAGAAAAAGGAAAACAAAAGAAATACCTCGAAATTTCAGACCAAACCCAATCCGTTTCAGTCGGCACTTCATCTTGAAATTTTAAAGCCAAAACGGACCTTAATCAAGTGTTCTCGACTGAGAACACTCGACTAAGGTCGATTAACAGCCTCAAAATTCTCCTAATTGTGGACAGGTTTCAGTCTTGGTCCTTTTAGGGTTTGTTAGTCGATTTAAGATCCGACTAGTTCTAATGGGATTCGAACAAAAGTAAGGGTGGTTTGGGAACGAGGGAGGTAAGGTGGGGCTGGGATGTGAACTTGGGACTGGTTGGGTAGGTTTAGGGTTTTGCTTGAATCTTCGATTGAAGATTCGAAACAAACCAGAATGATTCGAGGTTAAAGGGGTAAAGATTTGTGTTGAGGGTGGTTAGAAGGTTCAGGGGTATGAATTTCATGGTCACCGGAGCCGGAGCCGGCGCCGCCGAGTTTTCAGGCGAAGGGAATGAGGGCGGCTAGGGTTTGGGGGGTTGTCTCTGAAGGGTATGAGAGAGACGATAGGGCGAGGGGGGTTTGGTTTGGGGGTGGGGGTATGGTTTGAAGTATATATATGAAAGGGTGGGATGAATCCAGGTCGTTCGATCTGATGAGATCAATGGCTTGGATCCACTCATAAACGGAAACGACGTCGCTTCGTTTACCCTTGAGACCGGATCGGTCTTGGATGGGGATGGGTCGGGTATTGGAGGAGTTGATCTGGACCGTTGATCAGCTGAGATCAATGGCCCAGATTGAGCATTACTAAATGACGTCGTTTGGTTTGTCTCTGAGACGGACTGGATTGGGGCGGGTATTGGGCTGGTTTTTGGTATGGGGCTGGTCCGATTTCTTTTCCTTTTTTTTCATTTGTCCTCTTTTCTTTTATTTCCCCTTTTTTTTAATTTATTTTTCAAAACTAAAATCCTAACTTAAATTATAAACCAGATTAAACATACCAATTAAAATAAAACCACACAATTTGACATTAAACGCCAAAAAATGCAAAGTACATATTTTTGTGATTTTCATTCTCGCAAATCCAAATATTGTTTAATTAATTCCTAATTGTAAAATTAAATCTTAAATGCACATGCAACACATATTTTTGTATTTTTCTTAATTAAAGTAGAAATAAACATGCACAGACAAAAAATACAAATAAATCACAAACAACACAAAACCATTTTATTTTGAATTTTTGGGAGTAGTTCCCGTAGGGTAAAAATCACGTGCTCACACCACACGATCTAGAGTAAGAAGAAAGAGTGACAGTCCTAAATGCTCTATATCCTCCTGCTTATAAGTGTGGTGCACGACACACCCATAAACAAGACTCTACTAGATACGGCTTGTAGACTCCCTAGGACAAAACTACTCTGATACCACTTTTGTCACGACCCAAACCTATGGGCCGCAACGAGCTCCCGGTACCTTACTCAACCAAGTACCAACATAACATGTCTTTCTTATTGTACTTTCATTGGCAAATGGGCCAAACAGGCCGTCATGGACTAACCAGAATAAACATAGGGGAATACTCAATATAGGATGACCTAATTTGATAAAAAAACTTATACATGTGATATACGGGCTTATAAGGCCAACATGATTATTTGTAAACTCAAAACATATGCCGGCAAGGCCATATAAGCATTCGTATATATGACATCTGTCTACAAGCCTCTAAGAGTACACACTTAACATAAAGGTCTGGACAGGGCCCCGCCATACCAAACAATACGTGTCTAAATCATATTGACCAAACAAGCAACTCCGGAGTAAATGGAGCCCACCAACATCTTTCGCTGAGCTGATAGCCTACTTGGAGGACTCTCGACCTGTCTATCGGGACATGTGGGCATCATAGGCAGCGTTCCCATGCAAAAGGGACGTCAGTACGAATAATGTACCGAGTATGTAAGGCACATAATAAGTACATAATAGACATGGAAGAAATATAGAGTAAATGACTTAACCTATAAGTCTGGATAACTCTGTAAATCATGGAATAATTATAGTGTCATGCATATGCGTATGAATGTCATGATGTGCATAGGTACATATTTCATGACATCATCAGGCCTCTGAGGGCATCCCATCATATCATCTCGGCCACTATGGGCAAAATCATCAATGTATACCGGCAGATCAGGTGGTGGTGCGTATATAACATCATAAACTTTCGCATATCCCATATACATATATATACATATATATATATATATATATATATATATATATATATGTGTGTGTGTGTGTGTGTGTGTATAACGCCATCTGGTTATAGGTCAATGTGCATGTATAAATGCATGAAATGCATATGAAATACGTTAATAAAATCTCTCGATACGTCATAAGATCATTATGCCTCGGATTAATATCATGAAATAAACTTTACCAACTTACGTATTTTGAGACCCATGAACAGATGATAGAATAATATGACACATGGGAAATCAAGATGTGACTTGTTTTAAAACGAAATTCTATGTTTTTAGGCCTTAAAAACATCTTTTAGCATTACCTCAATTTGCATGCGCAGTCCGGGCGCGTAGCCGGAAAGCCTAGATGTGAAGTCTATGAAAAATGATAAATTTTGGCTCTAAAATGAGCTAATTTGACTTCGGTCAATATTTTGGGTAAACGGACCCGGACTCGTGATTTTACGATCTCGGAGGGTCCGTAGGAAAATATGGGACTTGGGCGTATGCCGGAAATCGAATTCCGAGGTCCCAAGCGCGAGAAATGAATTTCCAAAGAAAATTATTTTCTTAAATTGTTTAAAGAAATTTGAAATGAAATTTGATTAGAACATGATGGATCGAGCCCTTATTTTGGTTCCGGCTCCTGGTACAAGTCTTATAAATGATTTAAGACATTTTTATAAAATTTGGTAAAAATGGATGTCATTTGACGTGATTCGGACCTAAATTGCTAAAGTTGATGTTTTAAGAAGTTTGAGAAAATTCTATGATTTTGAGGTTTAATTCGTTGTTATTGAGGTTATTTTGGTGATTTTATTACACGAATAAGTCCCTGGGATGTTTTTGAGGTTGTGTGTATATTTGGTTCGGAGCCCTGAGGGCTCGGGTGAGTTTCAGATAGGCAACGGGGTGCTTTTGGAACTTAGAAAATTGCAGAATTTTTGCTGGTATGATCAGGCCTGCAGAATTCGCATGGCTCGCAAATGTGAAGGATGGATCGCAAATGTGAAAAACATCCCAGGCCTTCCTTGCTCGTAAATGCGAGTATTCCTTCGCAAATGCAAAAATACCCGTCCAGCGTTAGGTCGCAAATGCGACCCATTCTTCGCAATTCCCCAATCGCAAATGCAACATTCTGTTCGCAAATGCGAAGGTCCAGCTTTCCTGAAGGGTTCGCATGTTTCACAATTCCTAATATTTAGCATAGGTCGGGGTTCGCAATTGCGAACCCTTGCTCGCATTTCCCATACTTGCGACCTGCAACTTTATAATTAGACGATTTTAAACCCATTTTTCACATCTTTTGAAAACACAAACTCCTTTGGGCGATTTTCCAAGAACAACTCTTCTTCCAAATCTATTGTAAGTTAATTTTAACTCATTTCCTTTAATCATTAACATGATTTCAACTTAAAATCAAAGATTTTCATGGGGGGAAGTTGGGAATTTTGGGTAGAACCTAGGTTTTTCAAAAATTGAGGATTTGGACCTCGATTTGGGGTCTGATTTCAAAACAAATTATATATTTTGGTTCGTGGGGGGAATGGATAATTGGGTTTTGGCTCGAACCTCGGGTTTTGACCACGTGGGCCCGAGGGGCGTTTTGGTTATTTTACATAATTTCACGTATTAGCTTAGAAATTAATTGTAGAATCAGTTACTTGAAGTGTTATATACATTATGCAATTGAATTGAATAGATTTGGGCCATTTGGCGTCGAGTACTCATGGCAAAGACGTGTTGTTGGGTTGATTTTGAGCCGGTTCAAGGTAAGTAACTTGTCTAACCTTGTGTGGGGAGCTTCCCCTTAGGATATGATATATTTGGTAATTAAAATGCCTTGTACGTGAGGTGACGAGCGCGTACTTGAGCTAATTGTTGAAAATCCGATTTTTCCTTAAGTATTTCAATTGAGTTCTTTTTCCTGTTTTATTCTACTTGTGAATTTAGCATGTTGCTAGTTTAGAGAAGCATGTTTAGTTGACCTAATTGCCTATCTGCTTAAACTGCCTTAATTGAATTATGTGGAGCATGTTAAGCTAGAATTAGTTGTTTACTTGGTACGAAATTTAGCTTAATTGGATATTCTTGTGTTGTTGTTGTGTGCTTTACTTTGGGACTACGGGACGGCATCCCGGGAGATCACCTGTACGTATTTATGATCTGGTTGCTGAGGAGCGGGATACCAAGATATCCCTGGCACGTATATTGAGGATACCAAGAGATCCTCGGGATACCAAGAGATCCCTAGCATACATTGAGGATACCGAGAGATCCCTAGCATTTATTAAGGATACCTAGAGATCCTTGGGATACCAAGAGATCCTCGGGATACCAAGAGATCCCTACCATATATATTGAGGATACCAAGAGATCCTCGGGATACCAAAAGATCCCTAGCATACATTTAGGATACTAAGAGATCTCTGGCATATACGGAGGGTAATAAGAGATCCTCGGGATACTGAGAGATCCCCAGTTGTCATCCTTGTTATGAGTGGTACTTCCTGGTGTTTGCCATTATTTCTGTTTTTGTTAATGTACTCCTTACTATCCTGTGTAGATTATTACTGTAGTTTTTCAACTGTACTGCTTATCTTATACTGTCATGTCTCATATTCTCTATATTTATTTAATCTCAGTTGGGCCATGACCTTCCTCTTCACTACCCAACCGAGGTTAGGCTTGGCACTTACTGAATACCGTTGTGGTGTACTCATGCCTCTTTTGTGCATGTTTTTCATGTGCAAATCCAGGTACTTCTACTCAGGCCTACCATCTTGAGGGGTGCGACTACTTAGAGACTTCGAGATACATCTACCGCGTTCGCATATCGAGGAGTCCCTTTTTATTCCTGCCTTTTAGTATTTCAGTCTTTTTGTATTTTCTGTTCTTATTAGACAAATTATGGAGTTAGAGCTATGTAGTATTTACTTATCTTAGCTTGTGATTCGTGGGATTCCGGGTCTTAGATTTGGATATTGGTTTCGATATTTATATATGGTGTATGACGAGCGGCACATTTAAACACTGTTATTACCTTATTTCTATTTTTAACCTATTTACTTCCGCAAGTTTTGGTTATCTTCCGCAATTTAGGCTTACCTAGTCGTAGAGACTAGGTGCCGTCACGATGGTTCACGGAGGGCAAACCAGGGTCGTGACAAGTTGGTATCAGAGCTCTAGGTTCATAGGAGTCATGGATCACAAGTCGGTTTATTAGAGTCTCGCTGATTGGTACGGAGACATCTGTACTTATCTACGAGAGGCTATGTAACAGTTAGGAAAATTCCACTTCATTTGATTTCCCTATCGTGCGATATTTTTGACATAACAATCCTAAACTTCTGTCTTCTATTCTCTCAAAGATGGTGAGGACACGTGTTACCCGAGTTGATCAAGCACATGTGTCCCCTACCGTAGTCGTCAGAGGCTGGGGTCGGGGTAGAGGCCGAGGATGTGCATGTGGTGCAGCCAGACCACCCGCGCGAGCTGCCACTAAAGAATCACCAATAGTTCCAGTCAGAGCCCAGGCATCGGATACGCCTACTGCTACTACTACTCTAGCACTTCAGGAGTCATTAACACAACTCCTGAGCATGTTTGGTACATTAGTTCAGGAGAGGTTAATTCAGGTTGTACCAACTACTTCACAGATCGAGGGAGGGACCCAGAATTCTGCCGCCCCCGGTCCAGTGCAGAGAGTTCACATTAGTCAGGTTCCAGGTGTCATAGCAACACAGCCTGTGGTCCTAGTTCGGCAAGTGGTGAGGACCCCTCACCGAGTAGAGGACAGGTGGGCCCAGGAGAGAGAGGGCAGACGAGGTCAGGAGGGAGAGTATAGGGGAGTGAGTAGACCTCGTAGACCGGGGATACCCACTGGTCCTTATTTTGGAGGAAGAGTATGGCATGGTAGAGGTTTTGTGGCTCAGACAGCTTAGTTTGCATCTCAGATTTTACACAGTGTTTCAGGTGTTTAGAGGTCTTGGACTACCTGTACCGCACGGTTCCCATTGCCACATTAGTTGTGAGGTTGCTTCGAGTGTGGTGATATATGCCATGTGGTGAGGTATTGTCCTCGACTTGGGAGGAGAGCACCTCCACATACTTCTCAGCCACAGTGTACCCCGCAGAGTTCATAGGCTATGATTACAGCTCCAGTTACTACCTCACCTGCTCAGCCAGCTAGAGTTGGAGGTCGGGGAGGTAGAGGTCGCCCTAGAGGGGGAGGCCGGGCCAGTTACTATGCCCTTCCTGTCTGTACTGGGGTTATTGCCTCCGATTCTTTCATCACAGGTATTATACTGGTTTGTCATAGAGATGCATCAGTTTTATTCGATCCAGGCTCTACTTACTCTTATGTGTCTTCTTATTTTGCTCCGCATTTGGGTGTACCTCGGGATTCTTTGAGTTCCCATGTTTATGTGGGAGATTCTCTCATTGTGGACCGCGTTTATCGATCGTGTTTGGTTGCTTTTAGTGGTTTTGAGACCAGAGCTGATTTATTGTTACTCAGTATGGTTGATTTTGATATTATCTTGGGCATGGACTGGTTGTTTCCCCATTATTCTATTCTTGATTGTCATGCCAAAATCGTGACGCTGGTAATGCCAGGTGTACCACGTGTTGAGTGGAGAGGTACCTTAGATTACACCCCTAGTAGAGTTATTTCTTTTCTTAAAGCTCAACGTATGGTTGAGAATGGGTGTGATGCGTATTTAGCTTATGTGAGAGATGTCAGTATTGATACCCCTTCTGTTGACTCAGTCCCTATAGTACGGGATTATCCCGATGTGTTTCCAGTTGATCTTCCAGGCGATGCCTGATAGAGATATTGATTTTGGCATTGATTTGTTGCTGGGCACTCAGCCTATTTCTATTCCTCTATATCGTATGGCTCCTCTTGAGTTAAAGGAGTTGAAGGATCAGTTACAGGAATTGCTTGATAAGGGTTTTATTTGGCCCAGTGTATCACCTTGGGGTGATCCTATCTTGTTTGTGAAGAAAAAGGGAGGTCTTATGTGTATGTGTATTTATTATCGCTAGTTGAACAAGGTTACAGTGAAGAACCATTATCCTTTACCTCGTATTGATGATCCGTTTGACCAGCTTCAGGGCGCACGGGTGTTTTCTAAGATTGACATGCGCTCAGGTTACCATTATTTGAAGATTCGGGAGCCAGATATCCCGAAGACCGCTTTCAGGACTCAGTATGGTCATTACGAGTTCCTTGTTATGTCATTTGGGCTGACCAATGCCCCAGAAGCCTTTATACATTTGATACACAGTGTGTTCTGGCCGTATCTTGACTCGTTCGTCATTGTCTTTATTGATGATATTCTGGTGTATTCCCAAAATCGGGAAGATCATGAGCAGCACTTGAGGACTGTGCTTAAGACTCTGGAGAGAAGAAGTAATATGTTAAATTCTCAAAATGTGAGTTTTGGTTGGATTTAGTGGCATTTTTAGGCCACGTGGTATCGAGTGAGGGTATTTAGGTAGATCTGAAGAAGATAGAGGTCGTGCACAGTTGGCCTAGACCATCCTCAGCTACAGAGATCCGTAGTTTCCTTGGTTTGGCGAGTTACTACCATCGTTTTGTGGATGGGTTTTCGTCGATTGCAGCCCCCATGACCAGGTTGACCCAAACAGGTGCCCATTCCAGTGGACGGAGGAGTGTAAGGCGAGCTTTCAGAAGCTCAATACAGCTTTGACCACAACCCCAATTTTGATACTACCTACAGGTTTGGGGTCTTATACGGTCTATTGTGATGCCTCGAGGGTTGGCCTCGAAGCGGTGTTGATACAAGACGGTAGGGTGATTGCCTACGCATCCAGATAGTTGAAGATACATGAGAAGAACTACCATGTTCATGACCTTGAGTTAGCTGCCATTGTTCACGCCCTAAAGATTTGGCGCCATTATTTATATGGGGTTCCCTGTGAGATTTATACTAATCATCGGAGCTTGCAGCATTTGTTCAAGTAAAAGGATCTAAATTTGCACCAGAGGAGATGGTTGGAGTTGCTAAAGGACTATGATATCACTATTTTGTATCACCCAGACAATGCTAATGTGGTGGCTGATGCTTTGAGTCGTCGCGCAGAGAGTTTGGGGAGTTTGGCTTATTTACCAGCATCGGAGAGGCCTATGGCGAGGGATGTTCAAGCCTTAGCCAGCCAGTTTGTGAGATTGGATCTTTCGGAGCCCAGTCTGGTTCTATCTTGCATGGTTTCTCGGTCTTTCTTATTTGATCGTATCAGGGAGTAGCAGTATGATGACCCCCATTTGCTTGTCCTCAAGGACAAGGTTCAGCGCGGTGATGCTAGGGATGTGACTATTGGTGATGATAGGGTATTAAGGATGAAGGGTCGAATTTGTGTACCTAATGTTGAGGGGCTTCGGGAGTTGATTCTGGAGGAGGCACATAGCTCGCGGTATTCCATTCATCCGGGTGCCGCAAAGATGTATCAAGATTTGAGGCAGCACTATTGGTGGAGGCGGATGAAGAAAGACATAGTTAGATTCGTAGCTCGGTGTTTCAACTGTCAGTAGGTAAAGCATGATCACCAGAGACCTGGTGGGTTGTTTCAGCAGATAGAGATTCCGGAGTGGAAGTGGGAGCGGATCACCATGGACTTTGTAGTTGGGCTCCCACGGACTTTGAAGAAGTTTGGCGCTTTTTGGGTAATTGTGGATCGGCTGACCAAGTCCGCTCATTTTATTCCCGTGTGTACTACTTATTCTTCAGAGCGGTTGGCAGAGATTTATATCAAGGAGATTGTTCGCCTACATGGTATTCCAGTTTCCATCATTTCAGATAGAGGTACCCAGTTCACATCACGGTTCTGAAGAGCCGTTCAGCATGAGTTAGGTACTCGGGTAGAGTTGAGTATAGCATTTCACCCTCAGATGGACGGACACTCCGAGCGCACTATTCAGATTCTTGAGGATATGCTTCGTGCGTGTGTGATTGAGTTTGGAGGGTCTTGGGATCAGTTATTGGCATTGGTGGAGTTTACTTACAACAACAGATATCAGTCCGGCATTCAGATGGCACCATATGAGGCCTTATATGAAAGGCGGTGTAGGTCCCTGGTGGGTTGGTTCGAGTCAGGCAAGGCCAGATTATTGGGCACAGACTTAGTTCAGGATGCCTTGGAGAAGGTTAAGGTGATTCAGGATAGACTCCGTACAGCCCAATCCAAACAGAAGAGTTACGCAGACCGGAGGGTTCGTTATGTTTCCTATATAGTGTGAGAGCGGGTTCTGCTTCGGGTTTTGCCTATGAAAGCTGTCATGAGATTCGGGAAGAAAGGAAAGTTGAGTCCGAGATTTATTGGCCCTTTTGAGATATTGAGGCGTGTTGGGGAGGTTGCTTATGAGCTTGCCTTACCTCCCAGCTTGGCCGGAGTTCACCCGGTATTCCATGTTTCGACGATCTAGAGGTATCACGGGGATCCATCCCACATGTTAGATTTCAGCACTGTCCAATTGGACAAGGACTTTTCTAATGAGGAGGAGCTGGTAGCTATTCTAGACCGGTAGGTTCGCCAGTTGAGATCGAAGAGTTTTCCTTCTGTTTGTGTTCAGTGGAGAGGTCAGCCTCCCGAGGCATCGACCTAGGAGTCCGAGTCCGATATACGGAGCCGTTATCCTCATCTTTTCCCCGACTCAGGTATTTCTTTCTTCTGTCCGTTCGAGGATGAACGGTTGTTTTAGAGGTGGGGGATGTGATGACCCAAAAGGTCATCACTTGTTTTAAAATAAAATTCTATGTTCTGAGGCCTTAAAACCCTCTTTTAGCATCACTTCGATTTGCGTGCGCAGTCCGGGCGCATAACCGGAAAGCCTAGATGTGAAAGTCTATGAAAAATGATAAATTTTGGCTGTAAAATGAGCTAATTGGACTTCGGTCAACATTTTGGGTAAACGAACCCGGACTCATGATTTGACGATCCCGGAGGGTCCGTATGAAAATATGGGACTTGGGCGTATGCCCGGAATCGAATTCCGAGGTCTCAAGCCCGAGAAATGAATTTTCAAAGAAAATTGTTTTCTGAAATTTTTTAAAGAAATTTAAAATGAAATTTGATTAGAACATGATGGTATCGGGCCCGTATTTTGGTTCCGACTCCCGGTACAGGTCTTATATATGATTTAAGACATTTCTGTAAAATTTGGTGAAAAACGGATGTCATTTGACGTTATTCGGACCTAAATTGCTAAAGTTGATGTTTTAAGAAGTTTGAGAAAATTCTATGATTTTGAGGTTTAATTCGTTGTTATTGAGGTTATTTTGGTGATTTTATTACACGAATAAGTCTGTGGGATGTTTTTGTGGTTGTGTGTATATTTGGTTTCGAGCCCCGAGGGGTCGAGTGAGTTTTGTATAAGCCACGGTGTGCTTTTGTAACTTAGAAAATTGCAGAATTTTTGCTGGTATGATCAGGCCTGCAGGCATCGCATTTGCGAAGCCTGACTTGCAAATGCGAAGGATGGATCGCAAATGCGAAAAACATCCCAGGCATTCCTTGCTCGCAAATGCGAGTATTCCTTCGCAAATGCGAAAATATCCGTCCAGCCTTGGGTAGCAAATGTGACCCATTCTTCACAATTCCCCAATCGCAAATGCGACATTCTGTTCGCAAATGCGAAGGTCCAGCTTTCCTGAAGGGTTCGCAAATGCAAACCCTGTTTTGCAATTCCCAAGATTTAGCAAAGGTCGGGGTTCACAATTGCGAACCCCTGTTCGCATTTCCCATGCCTGCGACCTGCAACTTTATACTTAGACGATTTTAAACCCATTTTTCATATCTTTTCAAAACACAAACTCCTTTGGGCGATTTTCCAAGAAAAACTCTTCTTCCAAATCGATTGTAAGTTAATTTTAACTCATTTCCTGCAATCATTAACATCTTTTAACATGACTTCAACTTAAAATCAAAGATTTTTATGGGGGGAAGTTGGGAATTTTGGGTAGAACCTAGGTGTTTCAAAAATTGAGGATTTGGACCTCGATTTGGGGTTCGATTTCAAAACAAATTATATATTTGGGTTCGCGGGGGGGATGGGTAATCGGATTTTGGTTTGAACCTCGGGTTTTGACCACATGGGACCGAGGGGCATTTTGGTCATTTTACATAATTTCGCGTATCAGCTAAGAAATTAATTGTAGAATCAATTACTTGAAGTGTTATTTACATTATATAATTGAATTGAATAGATTTGGGCTATTTAGAGTTGAGTACTCGTGGCAGAGACGTGTTGTTGGGTTGATTTTGAGTCGGTTCGAGGTAAGTAGCTTGTATAACCTTGTGTGGAGGACCTTCCCCTTAGGATATGATATATTTTGTAATTGAAATGCCTTGTACATGTGGTGACGAGCACGTACTTGAGTTAATTGTTGAAAATCTGATTTTTCCTTAAGTATTTCAATTGAGTTCTTTTTCCTATTTTATTCTACTTGTGAATTTAGTCTGTTGCTAGTTTAGAGAAGCATGTTTAGTTGACCTAATTGCCTATCTGCTTAAACTGCCTTAATTGCATTATGTGGAGCATGTTAGGCTAGAATTAATTGTTTACTTGGTACGAATTTTAGTATAATTGTGTATTCTTGTGTTGCTGCTGTGTGCTTTACTTTGGGACTACGGGACGGCATCCCGGGAGATCCCATGTATGTATTTATGATCTGGTTGTTGAGATGTGGGATACCAAGAGATCCCTGGCACGTATATTGAGGATACCAAGAGATCCCTAGCATATATTGAGGGTACCAAGAGATCCCTAGCATTTATTGAGGATACCAAGAGATCCCTAGCATTTATTGAGGATATCATGAGATCCTTGGGACACCAAGAGATCCCTAGCATTTATTGAGGATACAAGAGATCCTTGAGATACCAAGAGATCCCTAGCATATATATTGAGGATACCAAGAGATCCCTAGCATACATTGAGGATACCGAGAGATCCTCGGTATACCAAGAGATCCCTGGCATATACGGAGGGTACTAAGAGATCCTCGGGATACTGAGAGATCCCTAGTTATCATCCTTGTTATGAGTGGTACTTCCTGGTGTTTGCCATTATTATTGTTTTCGTTATTGTACTCCTTACTATCCTATGTAGATTCTTATTGTAGTTTTTCAACGGTACTGCTTATCTTATACTGTCATGTCTCATATTCTCTATATTTATTTAATCTCAGTAGGGCCCTGACCTTCCTCGTCACTACCCAACCGAGGTTAGGCATGGCACTTACTGAGTACCATTGTGACGACCCGGCCAGTCATCTCATGAGTTACCGCTATGTCCCCCCCCCCATTTCTGCTTCTTTATGCTTCGTTATCCGTATTTTATGTGGTCGAGTTGATTGGTTTGCGTTTGGCGTGGTTTTGGTAAGAAATGAGACACTTAGTCTCTTTTAAGAAGGCTTAAGTTGGAAAAGTCAACCGAATATTGACTTATGAGTTAGAGGGCTCGGATGTGAGTTTCGATGTTTCGGTTAGCTTCGGGAGGTGATTTGTGACTTAGGAGTGTGATCGGAAGTGGTTTTGGAGGTCCGGTGTAGCATTAGGCTTGAATTGGCGAAGTTAGTATTTTGGCAATTTTCGGTTGATAGGTGAGATTTCGATCCGAGTGTCAGAATGGAATTCCGAGAGTTGATGTAGCTTCTTTATATCATTTGTGATGTGTGTACAAAATTTCAGGCCATTCGGACGTGGTTTGGTTGGGTTTTTTATCGAAAGTGTACTTTGGAAGTTTTTAGAAAACTTAGGCTTGAATTCGATGCGAATTGATGGATTTGATGTTGTTTGAAGTGTTTGATGAGTGGAACAAGTTTGAATAAGGTATTGGGTCATGTTCGTGCCTTTGGTTGAGGTTTTGGGGGCCTCGGGGTGATTTCAGATGGCTAACGGGAAAGTTTTGGAACTTGGGTGATAGCAGATTTTCTGCTCCTTCTGGTATTTTCGCACCTGCGGTTTGTGACCGCAGGTGCGGTATCGCAGATGCGTGATTTGGGTCGCAGAAGCGGAAAGGCTGGGGAATGCCTGGAACCGCAGATGCGGAAGGGGGACCTCACCTGCAAAGCCGTAGAAGCAGCAAGAGGACCGCAGATGCGGTGATGGCCCTGTAAGTGAAATTCCGCAGATGCGGAAAAATAACCGCAGAAGCGGTACCGCAGATGCGGTTATGTCTGGGTAGTGAGTTTATTAAACATTTCATCCGTGATTTTGAGCATTTTTCCACCATAGCTGAGTATTTTGAGAGCTCTCTGAGGGAAATTAAAGAGGGAATCGATGAGAAGTGATTGGAGGTCAGATTTATGAGCATAAAACGTGATTCTATTATGAAATTGACCTAGAAATTCATAGAAATTTAGCTAAAAATGGAAGAACTAGGGCTTGGGATTTTGAGATTTTAAATTGGGATTTGAAAGGCCATTTGAGGTCGGATTTGAGAACTCTTGACATGTATGAACTCGTGGGGTGATAAGGAATCTAATGATGTGAAAATTTCCGAGTTTCAAGAAGTGGGTCTGGGGCTCGAGTTTTGCTAATTTCGAGATTTTTGATATTTTTCGATTGTTTTTGCTTGGGTTATGTTCCTTAGCATATTGTGACGTATTAGTTCTGGTTTTGGTCAGATTCGACGCGCGAGGAGGCCGATTTGAGAGGGAAAGGCGTAGCGAGCTAGCGTTTTTGCCGGTTCAAGGTGAGTAATGAATGTAAATGATGTCCTGAGGGTTTGAAACCCCAGATTTGCACATCGTAGCGCTATATTGAGGTGAGACACGCGCTTTATGATGAGCGTGGGGTCATCTACTATTGGGGATTGTGACTTGGTCCATCCCGGGTGATGCTTTTACCGCGTATTTGATTAAAGCTTATTTGTTATCATCATTATTTGGACTGATTGCCATATTTGGGTTTCGTGCCAACTATTTGAACCCTTCGGGGAGTTTTATCACTATTTTGACTTACTACTTGAACTCAGTCGTACCATTTTCCACTGTTTTACAACTCAGCCACTTTTACTCGGTTTTGAAACTAAAATGATATATTAATTGATGTTTTGGGCTGAGAACTACTGTTTTACTAATGCCCAAGGGGCTTATATTATTTCTGGACTGAGTATGGCCAAGGGCCAGATGCGAGGATACTATGGGATCGGGCTACGCGTCGCATCAGTGTTATACTGATATTGATATGAGGTTGAGGGCCTGGATTTGATGGCATGAGATGGCTTGATATTGTGCTTGGGCCGTAAGGGGGCCCTCCCCGAGTCTGCACACCCCCAGTGAGTATGACGCAGCAGGTACTATAGGGTACCGTTCTATGTGTTGATTTTCTTTATATGTCTGTCACTTAACTGCTTATTTGTTGTAGAATTACCATATTTCGTTTCCATTGGTTTATTGCTTTCATATTACTTGTTTAAAACTGCTGCATTATAGATTACTATGTGTTTTCCGTGATTTCTTATTCTCGGTCATTATTTATGCTTATTACTCACTGGCCCGGAGCACTCATATTACTCCCTGCACCTTGCGTGTATATCTAGGTGTTCTAGAGGATGAGTAAGGAGTTTTAGTCGATCAGTTCAAATCTGGGAGCATCAAGGTAGTTGCACGACGTCCGCAGCCCGGATCTCTCCCTTCTATCCTTTCGTTTTATCCGTATTTCCTAGACTGATTATGTATTAGGCTGTTAAACTTGTACTAGAGACTCGAGACTTGTGACACTGGATCTGTATGTGCTATGTAGTAGTATTATCATCTGAATTTTCGCATATTTAACTCGTTGTCTTAAACTCTTATTAGGGTAATTTAGCAATTTAACTGTGTTAGCTGATAATGATTTTTATAAGAAAATGGATTGAGGTTGTTAGTTGGTCAGGCTTCCTAGTAGTGTGTTGGGCGCCATCACGACTGGGGCTGGGGTCGTGACAACTTGGTATCAGAGCCTAGGTTACATAGGTCTCGCAAGTCAAGAGTCAGTTTAGTAGAGTCTCGCAGATCGGTACGGAGATGTCTGTATTTATACGCGAGAGGCTGCAGAACCTTAAGGAAAAACTTCACATTCTTTAAATTCTTGTCGTGCGACTTTGTTGATCCTAGAACTAAACTTCTGTTATTCTAATCTCTCACAGATGGTAAGAACGCAAGCTACCACACCAGCTGAGACCACCAGAGGTCGTAGGAGTGGTCGTGGTCGTGGCAAAGGCAGAGCAGCGAGGGCAGCACCTACAGATCCACCAGCTGCCCTAGCTCCGGATCGGGCTCCAGGTACGGATGCTCCAGCAGCACCAGTTCAGATGCCAGTTGTACCCATCATAATTCCGGGTCTTCAGGAGGCCTTGGCACAAATCTTATCAGTTTGCACTGGCCTGGCTCAGGTAGTTTTAGCCACTACCGCAGCAGCTACTTCACAGGCAGGGGGAGGCAATCAGACCTCCACTGCTCGCATACCTAAGCAGGTAGTGCAGGGACTACAGATGTCGGGGGCACCTCTAGCTCAGTCAGTTATGCCAGTTTAGGAGTTTATAGTACCAACCATGCTGGATGATGAGCAGCGTTGTCTTGAGAGGTTTGGTAGGCTCCAGCATCCATCATTCAGTGGTGCTGAGGGCGAGGATGCCCAGGGTTTTCTTGACAAGTGTCAGCAGATGCTCCGTACAGAAGGGATTCTTGAGTCTAGTGGTGTGGCATTTACCACCTTTCAGTTCTCGGGGGATGCCTTTACTTGGTGGGAGGATTTTGAGAGGCGTAGGCCTGTCGGTGCAGCAACCCTTTCTTGGCAGCAGTTCTTCGCTCTCTTCTTGGAGAAGTATGTACCGTTTTCTCTTAGAGAGGAGTTGCGTAGGCAGTTTGAGTGGTTGACGCATGGGGGTATGATCGTGACCCAGTATGAGATGAGGTTTTTTGAGTTGGCTCGTCATGCCATTTGGATGATTCCATCAGATCGTGAGAGTATCAGGACATTTGTGGATGGCCTTAACTACCATACCCGTATTCTGATGACTAGAGAGAGAGTATTAGGTGCTACATTCGAGGAGGTGGTTGATATCGCTCGTGAGATTGAGACGGTTCGCCGTCGGGAGTGAGAGGGGAGGGAAGCCAAGAGGCCTCGAGGATCGGGCAGTTATAGTGGTGCTCCTTTGAGGGGCCAGTTCCAGCATGGTAGAGGTCATTCTTTCAGGCCTACTCAGTCGGCCCGTCAAAAGTATCGTAGGGCATCTTCAGGTCATGGTCATCATGGGTCTCAGCAGGGCCAGCCTTCATTCAGCACCCTCCCAGCTTAGAGTTCATCTCATGCCCCATCAGCTCAAGGTTCTTCTGCGCCGAGTGCATCTACTAGTCACTCTGGTGTGAGGGTTTCCCTTCAGTCCCCATCTCCAGCACTGAGTAGTTGCTATGAGTGCGGAGAGTTCGGATATATGAGGAGGTAGTGCCCTCGACTTCGTGATGGTCAGTTTCAACAGAAGGGTTAGCCCTCGACTTCTGCTCCAGTTACTTCACCACCCGCCTAGCCAGTTAGGGGTGGAGGTCAGGTAGCCAGGGGTCGCCCCAGAGGGAGAGGTCGATCAGGCGGTGGCCAGGCTTATTTCTATGCTATTCCAGGCAGGACAGATGTTATTGCTTCAGTGTTGTAATTACAGGTATTGTTTCAGTCTGCCACAAAGATTCCTCTGTATTATTTGATCTCGGTTCCACCTATTCTTATGTGTCCTCATATTTTGCTCATTAATTGGGTACGCCCCGGGATTTTCTTGCTTTACCTGTTCATGTGTCTACCTCGGTGGGCGATACTGTTGTTGTGGACCATGTGTATCGGTCATGTGTTGTGACTATTGGGGGTCTAGAGACCCGAGTTGATCAATTGCTATTGAGCATGGTGGACTTTGATGTTATTTTGGGCATGGATTGGTTATCTCCGTGTCATGCTATTCTAGACTGTCATGCTAAGATAGTCACTTTGGCTATGTCGGGTGTACCGCGGATCGAGTGGTGTGGCGTGACTGATTATGTTCCTAGTAGAGTGATCTCTTTCTTGAAGGCCTAGCGTATGGTTGGGAAGGGTTGTCTGTCATATATAGCGTTTGTGAGGGATGTTGGATCTGAGACTCCTAGCATTGATTTTGTTCCAATTGTGAGGGACTTTCCCGATGTTTTTCCTGCAGACCTGCCGGGCATACTACCGGACAAGGATATTGATTTTTGTATTGACCTGGTGCTAGGCACTCAGACCATTTCTATTCCGTTGTATCGTATGGCATCAGTAGAGTTGAAGTAATTGAAGGAGCAGCATCAGGAACTCCTAGATAAGGGGTTCATTCGGCCTAGTATGTCACTATGGGGTGCGACGGTTCTGTTTGTGAAGAAGAAGGATGGCACAATGAGAATGTGCATTGATTACAGGTAATTGGATAAGGTAACAATTAAGAACAAGTATCTTTTGCCTCGCATTGATGATTTATTTGACCAGCTTCAGGGAGAGAGGGTGTTCTCTAAGATTGATCTCCATTCAGGCTATCACCAATTGAAGATCTGGGATTCAGATATTCTTAAGACTGCTTTCAGGACTAGATATGGTCACTATGAGTTTCCTGTCATGTCTTTCGGGCTGACCAATGCCCCAGCAGCGTTCATGCATTTGATGAACAGTGTATTTCGGCCTTACCTGGATTCGTTCGTTATTGTATTCATTGATGATACTCTGGTGTACTCGCGTAGTCAGGAGGAGCACGCGAAGCATTTGCGAGTTGTATTGCAGAGATTGAGGGAGGAGAAGCTTTTTGCAAAGTTCTCCAAGTGTGAGTTTTGGCTCGGTTTAGTGGCTTTCTTGGGACACGTGGTGTCCAGCGAGGGTATTCAGGTTGATCCAAAGAAGATAGAGGCGGTTCAGAGTTGGCCTAGACCGTCCTCAGCCACAGAGATTCGTAGCTTTCTTGGGTGGCAGACTATTATCGCTGGTTTGTTCAGGGATTCTCATCTATTGCATCGCCCTTGACCAAGTTGACTCAGAAGGGTGCTCCATTTGTATGGTCGAACGAGTGTGAGGAGAGCTTTTGGAAGCTCAAGACAGCTTTGACCACAGCTCCAGTATTAGTTTTGCCATCAGCTTCAGGTTCATATACTGTATATTGTGATTCTTTGAGAGTTGGGATTAGTTGTGTATTGATGCAGGAGGGTAGAGTTATTACTTATGCTTCTCGTCAATTGAAGCCCCTTGAGAAGAACTACCCTGTTCATGATTTGGAGTTGGCTGCCATAGTTCATGCATTGAAGATTTGGAGGCATTACTTGTATGGCGTATCTTGTGAGGTATTCACCGATCATTGCAGTTTTCAGCATTTGTTCAAGCAAAAGGATCTTAATTTGAGGTAGCGGAGATGGCTAGAGTTGCTTAAGGATTATGATATTACTATTCTGTATCATCCAGGAAAGGTCAATGTAGTGGTCGATGCTTTGAGCTGAAAGGCAGTAGTATGGGGATTTTGGTGTACATTCTAGTTGGGGAGAGACCCCTTGCAGTTGATGTTCAGGCCTTGGCCAATCGGTTTGTGAGACTAGATATTTCGGAGCCCAGTCGGGTGTTAGCTTGTGTGGTTTCTCAATCTTCCTTATATGATCGCATCAGACCAGTATGATGATCCGCATTTGCTTGTCCTTAAGGACAGGGTTCAGCATGATGATGCCAGAGATGTGACCATCGATGATGATGGTGTGTTGAGGATGCAGGGCCGGATCTGTGTGCCCAATGTGGATGGGCTTGGAGAGTTGATTCTAGAGGAGGCCCATAGCTCGCGGTATTCTATTCATCCGGGTGCCGCGAAGATGTATCAGGACTTGAGGCAGTACTATTGGTGGAGAATAACGAAGAAAGATATTGTGGGATTTGTAGCTCGGTGTCTCATTTGTCAGCAGGTGAAATATGAGCATCAGAGGCCGGGTGGCTTGCTTCAGCAGATGGTCATTCCCGAGTGGAAGTGGGAGAGGGTCACTATGGACTTTGTGGTTGGACTTCCTCGGACTTTGAAGAAGTTTAATGTTATTTGGATGATTGTGGATCGGCTGACCAAGTCTGCACACTTCATTCCTGTGTGTACTACCTGTCGATGCCCCCCTTTTTCCTAAAGAGAGAAATCGGGTTTACGACATTATGGACAAAACAACTCTTATTCCCTTTCGAGGAATCGGGTTATGGAATTTGAAGAGCCGCCACCTAATGATTATAGTGCATTAGGACACTTTTAAAGAAGATAAGATTTTTTGAAAGATAAACCAGAGTTCGGGTAAGGGCTTGAGATTATCTTGAGGGGAAGGTGTTAGGCACCCCTCAAGATCCACTAGTATGGTTCCCGACCGTGCTTAATTATGACTTTAAGAAGAGTAGGAATAAACAAGCAAAGTTTGCATATAACAAGCTGAAAAATTTTGAAAGAAGAAAGACACAAGTGATTTTAAAAGGAGAAAGCTTAGTTGAAGAAACATTAATTTAAGAAAACATCAATAACTAAAGAAGGAAAAAGGAGTCCTAGGTTTAAATATAATATGGATCACTTCAATGCAATATCCAGCAATCACTCCTCAGAAGAGGGGTCGCACGTGATATTAGCGCATCGGTCATCATCTCCATATTCTACCCTTCCCACCCCGTCAAGGTATTAAACGCGATTAGTCTCGTTTTGCTTATTGCATGCTAGTACCCGTCCCGACCTATTAGTCTCAGGGTATTTGGACTTCTAATCCTAAAAGAAAGAAAGGGGTAGAGGCATATATGAAGTTTCAAAAGGATAAAATACTATGCGTCAATCAAAACAAATAGCAGATAAGTTGTAAATAAAACAAATACTCAAAAGGCTCATACAAACCCCATAAATCACATAGTAATTATTTTAGCATGTCTTACAATTACTGATTTGGTCTTAAGATTAAAACTGACAGTGGACAGATTAGTTTAACACACAGAGTTGGATAATAAGTCTACTTTGAGCCCCTCGGGTCCGGTTTGTTAGACATCAAAAGTATTTTAGGCGAATGATTTAGAAAATACTGATTTCAGAAGAGGTAATCAGATGCAGAAGAATTTTAAAGGAAAGTACAGATTTCGAAAGCATCAAACTGTTTGAGTGAAAAAGCAAAAGAGTTATGCAAGAATTTTGAAGGCAGGAATATTTTTGAGAAAAGGATTTGGTTGCAGAATTGTTTTAAAGGCAGTTTCAGGGATTGATTAAAATGCTTAGGCAGAACTATTTAAGAAAAAAACTGTTCATGGAAAAGAATGCAGATTTGTAGAGTTTGAAAGCACACATGGTTTACAAAAGAGTTTTGTTGAAAACATTACTTAAAAAAACGTTAAGAACCAATTGACAGACTGCTGTTACTTAAACGGATCAAGCGAGTTGCAATTAATCCTATAGGCATGACATCTACGTTTCGATTTTTAAAGTATTGGTAAAAGATGAGCGTAATTATCCTACAGTTTGCCTAATGTATATGTCGTTCCTATAGACATGATTTCTATCATGCTTGCAATACAAAATCCTATAAGCATGATTTCTGAATGGTATGCAATATTAAACCCTATAGGCATGGTTTCTAAGTGATTTGCAACGTTAAGGTCCTATAGGCATGATTTCTAGATGATTTGCAATATTGAAGTCCTATAGGCATGATTTCTACTCATTGACTGATGCAAACAACATAAACCCCTCCCATACCCTTTTACTAATATTCCCCAAGTTTTTTTTTACAAAGTTATTACAAAAGTGGAAGGGAAAGACTAAAAAAAATACATCAAAACTAAAACAGACCCGAGGAAGCCTAAAGCAACCTTAATGTCCAACACATGTATTTTACCAAATTCGGGCTCCAGATTCCAAGGCCTTCTCTTAGAGTGTTTCAAAGTTCCAAGGGCTTTCAGGAAGCCCAGGCAATGCTTACACCCTAAAGATTGAGTAGAATAGTGTAATGTGTGGAATTACCAGCCCTTAGGCATCCAAGTTCAGAGGGAACTCTAGGGTCCCAAAGCGTGGCTTACCATAGGGGGTAGGACTTAAAGAACTAAGAATAAGTGTAAAAGTGAGGGGATTAGAGGAGACCAAAGCAAAGGGTGGTCATACCTAGCCATGGATGGGACTGGCACACCCCTAATCCTTTACTTGGTTCAAGCAAATAAGAGAGCAAACTTTAGAAAGTCAGACTTAGGCCTGTATGGTGATTAGAACACCACCAGACTTGAGTCAAGCTCAACACATAACAGGGGTTAAGGGAACGGGACTGATTTGAGTATAGGTTTAGAGCAACCTGGTTCTAAACTAGGGATGGCAATAGGGTGCCACCCTAGTCTAAACAATACTCACATACAAAGGGGGTTCAGGGAAAGGGATGTACAGGAAAGTACTTATACAAGCATAACAGAATCAAAGACATGGGAATATAGGGTAGGGATGTAACATGCTGAAGTTTAACTGCATAATGTAAGAAAGTCGAACATAAACAGACATATGAAAAGGGTAAATAATCACGTAGTTTGGAGATGGTATTTAAATCATGGACATACCAGTTGCAAACTCAAACAGTAAAGCAAATAGGGCAGATAGAATCCTATAGCTTAGCCTTGACTTTCAGCCGGCTAAACCCAAGCAACAGAACAAGTAGCCGAGAAGAGCAGAGAAGAGAAGAAAGAATTTAGTGAGTGTGAACTTGCAATTGTTCCTCCTTGAAATAAAAGGGGTGGGGGTTTTTATAGTTTGAAAGTAAGCAGTAAGTAAGGCAAGAAAATAACTTAGTATCAAGTCATAATCAATTAGGGAAAGGTCTTCCTTTAATTAAGGACTCGAACTTAAGGTAATAAAACAGAGTTTCATTTATGGAAAGAAGAATCAAGAATAAATTGTAAAATAAAGGGTAAATACATATAAAGTTTTGAACGATACACGGTTTTAAGCAAATAAGGCAAGAATAGAATCACTAATCACATAGTAAATCAAGGAATTAGGGATTCGAGCTCAGTATTGAATTCAGTCAGAGAATAGGTCCAAATCAGTCAAAAAGAAAGAATCAAAATAGATTCATAGGAAATCAACCCCCAAAATTAGGGTAATTCTGAAAGGAAAATGTTTGACTATAAGAGATGCATAAACTTAAACATGCAGGGCTAAGATTAAACAAACAGTGTAGTCATGTGATCAAAATAGAAGAACATAGATATGCGAGAAATAAAAAGGTCTTGCAAAGCTTAGCAAGAATCAGAAACATGAGATGGGTTTGGAGAATTAGGGTTTTGAAATCAGGCAGGCAGCAAACAATCGCACACAAGTAGTTTGAAAAATTCTCCAAAATCTAGGGTTTCTTCCACAAGTCAAGTGTAGAGTCGAAAGCATATAAAATCAGGCAAAAAATAAACTCAGGAGGTCCAAAGAACACAAATATTCATGGAAACCTAAGTAAAGAAAAATACAGTAAAGAAATTACTCGGAAACCCTAGGAGGAATTACAATAAAGAAAAATACGCAGAAATCATAGTGAAAACATTTAGGAATTACAGCAAAGCCAAATAATGCAAAAAATCACAGTAGAACAAGTAGAAATCACAGAAACCCTAAGTTTTGAGAAGATGAACAGTTTTGAAAACAAAAAATCGAAAAGATGTGAAAAATACTTAAAAATCCTAGAAAATAGCACGGATCTGAAGTAGATCTTAGATAGAAACAAGGAAAACCTCGAAGGCTTAGGGTTTCAGAGAAAACCCTAGAAAAATGAGAAAGGCCTGGAACGGGCTGGTCCTGAGTCGGAGATGGACTCACGGGGCTAGGACTCGCCGGAGATGAGCCGGAAATGGCCATAGAAACTGAATCTGAGAGATTATGAGTCAAGGTCTTCAAGGTCGGACTCTGAAACCTCGAGCAAAAAGGAGTATAGAGGTATGTGGGGGTAGATATAGGTTACACAGGGCCTGGGAAGCCATGATTTCCGGTGGAACGAGGTCGGAGATCAGTGGAGAGGGCTAGGGTTTCAGAGGGTGGTTGAGAGCGTTTTGAGAGATGAGGGGATACAAGGGCGGCTCATTTGTGTAAATGATTTAGGGTTAGGGGTCTTGTGGGTTTAATTAAGGAAGGGGCTAACGTGGACCGTTGATCTAAATAATCAACGGCCACGATTTAAAATGGGGATCCGAGCGGGTTATATTAATAGGGTGTGGGTCAGGATTGGGTTGGATTGGGTTTGAAATTGAGGGTGCAATTTGGGCTACAATTGAAATAAAAAGGGACTGCAATTTAAATAGGCAATTTTCCCCGTTTTGATTTTATAAAAATAGTAAATAGTATTTAAAAAACAAATTAAAAAATACCTAGTTAATAAGAAATGTATAAGTATTAATTTAAAAATATTAGAAATGATTTTGTGATTACGAATGCTATTAAATCGAGAAATAGGCTAAAATTGCAATTTCATGCAATTTTAGTTTAAAAATACCAAATGGACTTGTAAAATTATGCAAAAATCATGTAAATTATATTTTGTGTAAATGCGAGAATAAAATAAATTATTCTCCAAAATGACAAGTTTTGGGAATAGTTATTGGTTTTTATAGTGCAAAATAGGCCATAAATTGATTTTAAAAATCTTTAAAAATTTGGGAAAATACCAAAGCCTTTGGGCGTGCTTGTATATGCATACATATGCTATTTTGATAGTATTTTGAGTATAAAAATACATAGGAAAAATTGGGTATCAACACTACCTATTCTTCAGAGCGGTTGGCAGGGATTTATATCCGGGAGATTGTTCGGTTGCATGGTGTTCCGGTTTCCATTATCTCAGATAGAGGTACTCAGTTTACTTTGCAGTTTTGGAGAGCCGTGCAGAGAAAGTTGGGTACTCATGTGGAGTTAAGCACAGCATTTCATCCTCAGACGAACGGACAGTCCGAGCGTACTATTCAGATATTGGAGGATATGTTGCGTGCTTGTGTTATCAACTTTGGAGGTTCATGGGATGAGTTTTTTCCGCTTGCAAAGTTTGCCTACAACAACAGCTACTAGTCGAGTATTCAGATGGCTCCGTATGAGGCTTTGTATGGGAGGCGGTGTAGATCTGCAGTTGGATGGTTCGAGCTCGGCGAGGCTAGGCTATTGGGGACAGATTTGGTTAAGGATGCCTTAGAGAAGGTGAAAGTGATTCAGGATAGACTCCGTATAGCGCAGTCACGTCAGAAGAGTTATACAGACCGGAAGGTTCAAGATGTATCCTACATGGTTGGTGAGAAGGTCTTGCTGAAGGTTTCGCGCATGAAGGGTGTTATGAGATTTGGAAAGAAAGGAAAGTTGAGTCCTCGGTTCATTGGGCCTTTTGAGGTGCTTCGGAAGATTGGGGAGGTGGCTTATGAGCTTGTGTTGCCACCCAGCTTGTCGAGTGTGCATCTGGTATTTCATGTTTCTATGCTCCGGAAGTATATTGGAGATCTGTCTCATATGTTGGACTTCAGCACGGTTCAGTTAGATGATGATTTGACCTTTGATGTGGAGCCAGTAGCTATTTTGGGTTGCCAGGTTTGGAAATTGAGGTCAAAATATATAGCTTCAGTGAAAGTGCAGTGGAGAGGTCAGCCCATGGAGGAGGCTACTTGGGAGACCAAACGGGAGATGCGGAGCAGATATCCTCACCTGTTTGAGGCTTCAGGTATGTTTCTTGACTCGTTCGAGGACGAACGTTTATTTAAGTTGGAGAGGATGTGATGACCCGGCCAGTCATCTCTGAGTTACCCCTTCATTACCCCCCTCCCATTTCTGCTTCTTTATGCTTCGTTATCCGTGTTTTATGTGGTCGAGTTGATTGGTTTGTGTTTGACGTGGTTTTGGTAAGAAATGAGACACTTAGTCTCTTTTAAGAAGGTTTAAGTTGGAAAAGTCAACCGGATGTTGACTTATGAGTTAAAGGGATCGGATATGAGTTCTGATGGTTCGATTAGCTTCGGGAGGTTATTTGTGACTTAGGAGTGTGATCGGAAGTTGTTTTGGAGGTCCGATAAAGAATTAGGCTTGAATTGGCGAAGTTAGTATTTTGGTGATTTCCGGTTGATAGGTGAGATTTCGATCCGAGGGTCGGAATGGAATTTCGAGAGCTGTTATAGATTTGTTATGTCATTTTTGATGTGTGTGCAAAATTTCAGGTCATTCGGACGTGGTTTGGTTGGGTTTTTTATCGAAAGCGTACTTGAGAAGTTTTTAGAAAACTTAGGCTTGAATTCGATGCGAATTGATGGATTTGATGTTGTTTGAAGTGTTTTGATGAGTGGAACAAGTTTGAATAAGGTATTGGGTCATGTTCGTGCCTTTAGTTGAGATCCCGGGGGCCTTGGGGTGATTTCGGATGGCTAACGGAAAAGTTTTGGAACTTGGGTGATAGCAGATTTTCTGCTGCTTCTGGTATTTTCTCACCTGCGGTTTGGGCGGTATCGCAGATGCGTGATTTGGGTCGTAGAAGCGGAAAGGCTGGGGAATGCCTGGAATCGCAGATGCGGAAGGGGGACCGCACCTGCGGAGCCGCAGAAGCGGCGAGAGGACCGCAGATGCGGTGATGGCCCTGTAAGTGAAATTCCGCAAATACGGAAAAATGACCGCAGAAGCGGTACCGCATATGCGGTTATGTATAGGTAGTGAGTTTATTAAACATTTCATCCGTGATTTTGAGCCATTTTTCCACTATAGATGAGTATTTTGAGAGCTCTCTGAGGGAAATTGAAGAGGGATTCGAGGAGAAGTGATTGGAGGTAAGATTTATGAGCATAAAACGTGATTCTATTGGGAAATTGACCTACAAATTCATAGAAATTTAGCGAAAAATGGAAGAACTAGGGCTTGGCATTTTGAGATTTTAAATTGGGACTTGAAGGGTCATTTGAGGTCGGATTTGAGAACTCTTGACATGTATGAACTCGTGGGGTGATAAGGAATCTAATGATGTGAAAATTTCCGAATTTTGAGAAGTGGGTCCGGGGCTCGAGTTTTGTTAATTTCGAGATTTTTGATATTTTTCAATTGTTTTTACTTGGGTTATGTTCCCTTAGCATACTGTGACGTATTCATTCTGGTTTTGGTTAGATTCGACGCGCGAGGAGGTCTATTTGAGAGGGAAAGGTATAGCGAGCTAGCATTTCTTTCGGTTCGAGGTGAGTAATGAATGTAAATGATGTCCTAAGGGTTTGAAACCCCGGATTTGCACATCGTAGTGATATATTGAGGTGAGACACGCGTTTGATGATGAGCGTGGGGTCGTCTACTATTGGGGATTGTGACTTGGTCCGTCCCGGGTGATGCTTTTACCGCGTATTTGATTAAAGCTTATTTGTTATCATCATTATTTGGATTGATTGCCATATTTGGGTTTCGTGCCAACTATTTGAACCCTTTGGGGAGTTTTATCACTCTTTCCTCACTGTTTTGACTTACTACTTGAACTCGGTCGTACCGTTCTCCACTATTTTACAACTCAGTCACTTTTACTCGGTTTTGAAACTAAAATGATATATTAATTGATGTTTTGGGCTGAGAACTACTATTTTACTAATGTCCGAGGGGCTTATATAATTTCTGGACTGAGTATGGCCACGGGCCAAATATGAGGATACTATGGGATCGGGTTGCGCGCCGCAGCAGTGTTATACTGATATTGATATGAGGTCGAGGTCCTGGATTTGATGCCACAAGATGGCTTGATATTGTACTTGGACCGTAAGGGGCCCCTCCCGGAGTCTGCACACCCCCAGTGATAGTCTTTTAAACTGTTTAAAACACTTTGTTGTTATTACTTTATTTCTGTATTTAAACTGTTTACTTCCGCAAGTTTTGGTTATCTTCCGCAATTTAGGCTTACCTAGCCTTAGAGACCAGGTGTCATCACGATGGTTCACGGAGGGCGAACTGGAGTCGTGACACAAGAACATAAGCATCTCTAGTATTTCTATGAATAGAGTCATTTATGGAAGGTGTACATTTGCTTGTTTCGTTCGTGTCGTATAGATCATGCCAAAAAGAAAGAAGGGATAGCCTTAACATACCTGAACCGATTCTCTTTTGCGAAAACACATAATGGAGGATCGAAGTAAGGAAGAATTCATATGATATTCTTGAGAAAGATTATACCGTACTCCATTAAAATCGCAAAATCCCATTGCTACAACATTACGTAGTCCCGTATGATCTTTGTAGCAAAATCATGTTGCTAATATTTTGAGTAAGTTGCTGAATCTTTCCTTTGAATTTGATCACAATATTGTGTTTGCCTTTTGTTGAAGTTTCATCCGTATGCTTGTTCTAATTTCACAAAGTCATAAGACTTTCTTACTTTGTGAATTAAGAAAGGACTCCTTAATAGCATTTTTCCAACCAAAATGAGATATGGATGTAAGTAATGACACCACCTCCTTAGGCAAGATATTGTTGGCAATTTTCTACCACAATTCTACAATCCCACGTGGAAATAGTGTCCCTAATGATTATCCAAAATGTCACTTAATTAATTATCCATAAAATTCAATTTACGAGTTAATCTCCCACTTAAAAATCTATAATTACCCAATTATCCACATAATTAAAAATTATATAAAATTACTTAAAATGCTATTCACTTTTAATGCACTTTATACATCTTACTATCATGGTCATCTGGTACCTTGTATGGTACTAGTCCATAAATAAGGAGTATTATAGCTTGGACCGTATTTTATCCCAAAATGCCAAATTTCGACGAAACTCATTTTCTTCGATTCGCTTACCTTCTCACCTTCACGAATTTATTTATCACTTGTTATAAATAGCATAAATGCTTATAATCTCAAAATAAACTCATTCCCGAGCTTACGTCGATTAACTTACGATAAAACTTTAACGTACGGAAATACGGGATGTAACATCTCATTTTCGAGCTTTCATAAATTTACTTATGGCGTACTTCCATGTACGAAAACATTGGGTGTAACATATAGGATCTGGGGGTATGCCCGGAATCGAATTCCAAGGTCCCTAGCTTGAGTTATGAATTTTTATTGAAAATTAAAAGTCTGAAAAATCTAATATTTTTAAAAATTGATTGAATGTTTGATATTATTGATACCGGGTCCGTATTTTAGTTTCAGAGATCGGTACAGGTCCAATATAATATTTTTGACTTATATGTGAAATTTGGTGGGAAATGGAGTCAGTTTGACATGATTCGAAGGTTTGGTGGTAAAAATAGAGATTTCAAATCTTTCTTGAAAATTTCATTAGATTTGGTGTTCAATTCGTAATTCTAGGTGTTATTTTGGCAATTTGATCGTGCAGCAAGTTTGTATAATATTTTTAGACTGGTGTGCACGTTTTGGAGTCCCGAAGGGCTTGTGTGTATTTTTGGATCATTGGTTGAGAGACTAGTAAAGTTAAGAAATTTGGGAGTTTGACGATGGTCAATATCGGGCTAAGATGACCTCGTTTCAGTATTTTGAGTGCACAAAAAGGTCTGTCGCATGTTTTATGATTGAAATTCATATATGGTTTGTGTCCGGAAGGTTCTGAAAGAGTTTCGGGGTGGTTTCGGATCATTTCGGAGAAGTTTGGGTTTTGCTGGTTTCTGGTGCGACATTGTTCATTCGCAATTGCGAACCTTTTTCGCAATTATGTTCATCCGCAATTGCAAACCTTTTATGGTAATTGCGAAAATACTGTTCA
This sequence comes from Nicotiana sylvestris, assembly GCF_000393655.2. NCBI lineage: Eukaryota > Viridiplantae > Streptophyta > Magnoliopsida > Solanales > Solanaceae > Nicotiana > Nicotiana sylvestris. Next base: position 121,053,839 of record NC_091058.1, on the reverse strand, counting down.
TCCACAATTGCGAACCATTTATGGCAATTGCAAAAACATTGTTCATTCGCAAATGCGAAGTTTTGTTCGCAAATGCGATACCTGCAGCTGAACAAAAGATGACTTAGATGGAATTTTTGATTCATTTCCAAAATTTTCAAAACCTAAGCCACAAGAGGCGATTTTCCAAAGAACTTTTCTTCCCCAAATTATTGGTAAGTGGTCTTAAACTAATTTCTTTCAATCTTTTACTACTTTTTCCTAAGATTCAACCAAAAATCTAAGGTCTTCATGGTGAAATTAGAAGTTTTTTGGTAGAAACTAGGGATTTTGATAAATTGTGGATTTAGACCTCAAATTGAGGTCGGATTCCAAAACCAATTATAAATTCGGGCTCAAGGATGAATGGGTAATCGGGTTTTGGTTCGAATTTCGGGTTTGGACCAAGCAGGCCCGGGTGTTGACTTTTGTTGACTTTTTCAAATATGACCTAAATTGAATTCTTTGCAATCGTGGGTAATTTCTAAGGCTTAAATTGAATCGTTTGGTTGGTAATTTACTAGATTCTATTGGTCCGGAGGATTTTGCAAAGGGATTTTCATACCAAATCATTGGATTGAGTCGAGCGGATGCGAATTTGTAGAGGAAAATGCTAAGTTGAGTGTTGGGTTAGCCGAATCGAGGTAAGTGTTTTGCCTAACTTTGTTGAGGAAATTTTTCCTCCTATTTGTCATTGTTTGCTACATGAGGGGGTGATACATATGTGAGGTGACGAGCGTATATGTATGTGTCAGGGTTAATCATGCTCGGGGTGGATTATATTAAATTTATGCTTGTAGAATTTTGTGATCTCCTGCTTCATGCCTTACTTGACTCTTAGAAGCTAAGAATATAATCTTAAATGATAAGAATCAAGACCTAGCTTATTATAACATGATCAAACTTGACGGAAATTCTGAGAATACATTGATGTGTCTAATTCGATCATCTCTAATATTACATTACTACGACCCATGTTCATGAGATACTAGACTTTATGCTTGTGTTATGGATCATTGTGAGAATTGTGGAAGTATTTGAATAATACGGTTCTAGAGGGTTGCTGAATCATTATTGATTTGGAAATATGTGGTTGGGATTTGTTTGAAATATCTGTTAAAACACTCTCTTTGATGTTATTTGTGCTTCCTGCTTTATTTGTCATTGATACTCATATGCTTGGTAAGAAAGAGTGTAAAGCACGAAGGGTAATGTCGTGCTATTATTTATACATTATCTTGTGAAGGAGAGTGTAAAGCACGAAGGATAATGCCGTGCCATTATTTATACATTATCATGTGAGGGAGAGTGTAAAGCACGAAGGGTGATGTCGTGCCATATTATTGAGAGTAAAAGAACGAAGGGTGATGCTGTGCCACATCATTGAGAGTAAAAGCATGAAGGGTGATGCCGTGCCATATTATTGAGAGTAAAAGCGCGAAGGGTGATGTCGTGCCACATTATTGAGAGTAAAAGCATGAAGGATGATGTCGTGACATATCATTTGAGAGTAAAAGGGTGAAGGATGATTCCGTGCCATTTTATTTATATCGTTATGCTTGTATGTTATCGTGAGGTCATGGCACGATAGGTGTTTCCGTGTAGGCGAGGATGAGGGACATGCATTATGTTTGATATTAGTCTTCCGTGTATATGTTCTTGTCTTTATCTTGATTTGTTATTGTCATAATTATAGATCTGATGTGATTTGTTTCCATTGTTCTGTCATGATCTCCATCTCAATTGTTGTTGTGTTGTTCATACCTTCTACTTGCTTAACTTACAAATACCATGCATATTTCCTATTTTTATAATTATCTCATGTTGTATCTATTCTGTTTCACCTTAGTGTAAGCCTTCCACCATGCTAGTTATTCATGTCCTTACTTGTTAACTTGTAAAGATCATGTGTTTCCTTCTTGTTTGCTATATTTTTACTTAGGCCTCCACTATGCTAGTTAATTGAAGTTGATACACTTTGTTTTCCCATTGGTTGTTATTCCTCACATGCTTTCCCCCTATTCTTTTATTATTGCCCACATGTATATCATCGTCCATTGTTGTTACTTGCGTATTTTTTACTTTGTAATTCCTATTATCGTGTTTCTATCATATGGTTGGTTCTGTTATACGTTCATTTGGGAAGGATGAGTTGAACGCACGAAGGGTGTTGCCGTGCTAACTGATTTGTCACATAAATTTATTAATATATGGTGAGGATGAGATAGAAGCGCGAAGGGTGTTACCGTGCCATTTGACTTGATATCTTGGATAGACTTCTCATACCAGAAAACATTGTAAATCTTCTATTGTGATTCCTGCTAGTAATTTTTGACTATCTCGCAGAGTTGTATACGGTATTTTTATCTGTTATATTTTGAACTGTCACAACCCTAAACCCGGACCCAGTCGTGATAGCGCCTCTCGTGAAGACAATGCCAACCGACACTTCCCATTTTTCCAATTATTAACAATTTAGCATTTAGAAATAGTCTAAACATGAATAGATAATCCAAAGTAGTAGATAATATCATAAATACGCGGAAGAACAACCCAACACAGCTCGATACCGGGGTTTCACTAGTCATGAGCATCTATAAGTCATAATACAAATTCGCTAAGTCTATAAATTAGTACAACTGTCTGAAAGGAGATAGAGATGACAAAGATGGAGAAACACGGGACTGCGGACGTCAAGCAGCTACCTCGTGAACTCTGAATGTCCGCCAGAAGCTGGAAGGATCAGCACTCGGGAGCAAAACCAGCTATGCCTGAATCTGCACACAAGGTGCAGGGAGTAAAGTGAGTACTACAACTCAGTGAGTAACAAATGTAAATAAATACGGAAAGCAAGAAAACACGTAAGGCACAAAGAATTCTATAATGAATCAGTAAAACCATTTGAAAACAGCAAATCAATTAAAAGATAAGGAAAATCTGTTTTCAACAAGTAAGCAGATAGTGGACAGGCAATTAAGGAAAAATAAACACGTAAAGGTTCGCCCCTCGGGCACAGTATCAACGAATCCGCCCCTCGGGCAACATCTCATAACAGTACCAGCCTCTCGGGCTCAAATCTCAGATCACAATACCAGCCCCTCGGGCTCAATCTCACATCACAATGGGTACCCGCGCTCACTGGGGGTGTGCAGACTCCTGGAGGGGGCCCTTATGGCCCAAGTGCAATATTAAGCCATCTTGTGGCATCAACACTAGGCCCTCGGCCTCATATCAATCAAGCCACCTCATGGCGTACATATCTCAGGCCCTCGGCCTCAAATAAATATCAGTATTTCCTGACAACATAGTCCATCGGCCTTACTCAGTAAAAATCCTCATAAGCCCTTCGGGCAATAGTAAAACAGTGTTTCTCAACCTAAACATCATTCAAAATATCATTTAAGTAATAAAACTGAGTAAACATGGCTAAGTATGAAAACAGTGCGAAAATAGCATGACTGAGTTCAAATATAAAGTCAAACAATGAGGAAATATCAGTAAACATCCCCAAAGGGTTCAAACAGTTGGCATGAGGCCCAAATATGGCATGAGGCCCAAATAATGATGATAGCAAATAGTTTTCAATCAAATACGCGGTAAAATCATAAATTAGGACGAACCAAGTCACAATCCCCAATAGTGCACGACCCCACACTCGTCATCAAGTGCGTGCCTCACCTCAATATATTACTACGATGTGCAATCCGGGGTTTTAAACCCTTAGAACATCATTTACAATCATTACTCACCTCGAACCGGCTAAATCTCTAGCTCGCGATGCATTTTCCCCTCAAATCGGCCTCCACTCGCGTCGAATCTATCCAAAATCAGAACGAGGACGTCAGAATATGCTAAGGGAACGAAGCCCAAGCAAAAACGATCAACAAAGGGCACAAATCCCGAAATTACCAAAACCCAACCTCCGGGCCCACGTTTCGGAATTCAATAATTTTTACATCAATAGGTTCCTTATCTCCCCACGAGTTCATACACATCAAAAGTTCTCAAATTCGACCCCAAAAAGGTCCTTCAAATCCACAATTAAAGGCCTTGGTTTCCAAGTCCTAGTTTCCCCAATTATTACCGTTTGATTTACATAATTTCTAGCTCTAATCCATGAAATAATAGCATAGGAACGAGTTTTAGGTCCAAATCCCTTACCTCAATGAAGTTCTCTTGAAATCCCTCTCTCAAATCGCCCAAAAAGCTCCCAAGCCGAAGTCAAAAATAGTGAAATAACTCAAATTCGCGAAATGAAATAACTTATATGTTCTGCTCAGGCCTTTCCGCATCTGCGATCCTTCAACCGCATATGCGGTACTGCATTTGCGGTCATTATTTCGCTTCTGCGAAAATCACTTAACCGGCCACATCCACATCTGCGATCATCCGTCCGCATCTGCGACTCAGCGGATGCGGTCCTCTTAGCCGTTTCTGCGGTCCCTGACAAATCCCCATAAGCCGCTTCTGCGGCCACTCTCTCGCACATGCGGCGCCGCACCTGCGGTCCCCAAGCCGCAAGTGCGAAAACACCAGAAGCAGCAATTTCAGCAGCTGCAATAACATCTCAACTTCTCCGTTAACCACCCAAACCACCCCGAGGCCCCAGGGACCTCAACCAAAAGCACAAATATTTCCCAATACCTTATTCAAATTTGTTCCAGTCATCAAAACACCTCAAACAATATTAAATCACCCAAAACACATCGAATTCAAGCCAAACTTTCTAAAATCTTCCAAATTACGCTTTCAATCAAAAACCCAACCAAACCACGTCCAAATGACCTGAAATTTTGCACACACACCCCAAATGACACAATGGAACTATTGCAGCTCTCAGAATTTCATTCTGACTCCAATATCAAAATCTCGCCTATCAACCGAAAATTGTCAAAATATCAACTTCGCCAATTCAAGCCTAAATCTACTACGAACCTCCAAAATTCATTCTGATCACGCTCTTAAGCCACAAAGCATCTCCCGAAGCTAGCCGAACCATCAGAACTCAGATCCGAGCCCTTTAACACATATGTCAACATCCAGTTGACTTTTCCAAATTAAACTCACTCTAAAGAGACTAAGTGTCTCAAACCTTACCAAATCCTTTCCGGATTCAATCCGACCAGCCCGATCATATATAGAACCGATAGATAAAGCAATAAGAAGCAGAAATGGGGAAAACATAGTGGTAACTCATGAGACGACTGGTTGGGTCGTCACATCCTCCCCAGCTTAAACAAATGTTAGTCCGCGAACGAATCAAGAAACATACCTGAAGCCTCAAACAGGTGAGGATATCTACTCTGCATCTCCCGCTCGATCTCCTAGGTAACCTCCTCCATAGGTCGGCCTCTCTGCTGTGCTTTCACTAAATCTATATCCTTTGACCTCAACTTTCGAACATGACAACCCAAAATAGCTATTGGCTCCATATCATAGGTCAAATCATCATCTAACTGAACCGTGCTGACACCCAGAACATGAGACGGATCCACAATATACTTCTGAAGCATAGAAGCATGAAATATCAAATGCATGCTCGATAAGCTGGGTGGCAAGGTAAGCTCATAAGCCACCTCCCCAATCCTCCGAAGCACCTCAAAAGGCCCAATGAACCACGGACTCAGTTTCCCTTTCTTCCCAAATCTTATAACACCCTTCATGGGCAAAACCTTCAACAGGACCTTCTCACCAACCATGTAGGACACGTCTCAAACCTTCTTGTCAGCATAACTCTTTTGCCTTGACTGCGTTATACGAAGCCTCTCCTGAATCACCTTCACCTTCTCGAAAGAATCCTGCACCAAATCAGTCCCCAATAGCCTAGCCTCACCGGGATCGAACCAACCAACTGGAGATCTACACCGCCTCCCATACAAAGCCTCATATGGAGCCATCTGAATACTCGACTGGTAGCTGTTGTTATAAGCAAACTTTGTGTGAAGTCGAAACTGATCCCATAACCCTCCGAAATCAATGATACAAGCACGCAACATGTCCTCCAATATCTGAATAGTACTATCGGATTGCCCATCCGTCTGAGGATGAAAAGTTGTGCTTAACTCAACTTGAGTACCCAACTCTCGCTGCATAAACCTCCAAAACTACGATGTAAATTGAGTGCCCCTATCTGAAATGATAAAAACTGGGACATCGTGCAAATGAACAATCTCTCGGATATAGATCTCTGCCAACCGCTCTGAGGAATAAGTAGTACACACAAGAATGAAGTGCGCGGATTTGGTAAGCCGATCCACAATCACCCAAACAGCATCAAACTTCCTCAAAGTCTGTGGAAGTCCAACTACAAAGTCCATAGTGATCTTCTCTCACTTCCACTCTGGAATATCTATCCGCTAAAGCAAGTCACCCGGTCTTTGATGCTCATATTTCACCTGCTGACAATTGAGACACCGAGCTACAAATCCCACAATATCTTTCTTTATTCTTCTCCACCAGTAGTGCTGCCTCAAATCCTGATACATCTTCGCGGCACCTAGATGAATGAAATACCACGAGCTATGGACCTCCTCCAAAATCAACTCCCGAAGCCCATCCACATTGGGCACACAAATCCGGCCATGCATCCTCAACACCCTATCATCACCAATGGTCACATCTCTGCCATTATCGTGCTGAACTCTGTCCTTAAGGACAAGCAAATGCAGATTATAAGGAAGACTGATGCAATCATATAAGGAAGACTGAGAAACCACACAAGCCAATACCCGACTGGGCTCCGAAACATCTAATCTCACGAACCGATTGGCCAAGGTCTGAACATCAATTGCAAGAGGTCTCTCCCCAACTAGAATATATGCCAAACTCCCCATACTGACCGCCTTCCAGCTTAAGGCATCGGCCACCACATGGCCTTTCCCAGATGGTACAATATAGTGATATCATAATCCTTAAGAAACTCCAATCACCTCCGCTGCCTCAAATTGAGATCCTTCTGTTTGAACAAGTGCTGGAGGCTACGATGATCAGTAAACACCTCACAAGACACACCATACAAGTAGTGTCTCCAAATCTTCAACGCGTGAACTATGGCAGCCAACTCCAAATCATGAACAGGGCAGTTCTTCTCATGGGGATTTAACTGACGAGAAGCATATGCAATAACCCTACCTCTTGCATCAACACACAACCAATCCCAACTCTTGAAGCATCACAATATATGGTATATGAACCTAAAGTTGATGGCAGAACCAACACTGGAGCGGTGGTCAAAACTGTCTTGAGCTTCTGAAAACTCTCCTCACACTCGTCCGTCCATACAAATGAAGCACCCTTCTGAGTCAACTTGGTCAAAGGCGATGCGATAGATGAGAATCCCTAAACAAACCGACGATAATAGCTTGTCAAACCAAGAAAGTTGTGAATCTCTATGGCTAAGGACGGTCTAGGCCAACTCTAAATCGCATATATCTTCTTCGGATCAACCTGAATACCCTCACTGGACACCACGTGCCCCAAGAAAGCCACTGAACTAAACCAAAACTCACACTTGGAGAATTTTGCATAAAGCTTCTCCTCCCTCAATATCTGCAACACAACTTTCAAATGCTCCACGTGTTCCTCCTGACTACGCAAATACACCAGAATATCATCAATGAAGACTATGACAAACAAGTCGAGATAAGGCCGAAACACGCAGTTCATCAAATGCATGAACGTTGTTGGGGCATTTGTCAACCCAAAAGACATCACCAAGAACTCATAATGACCATATCGGGTCCTGAAAGTCGTCTTAAGAATATCCAAGTCCCTGATCTTCAACTGGTGATAACCTGAATGGAGATCAATCTTGGAGAACACTCTCGCTCCCAGAAGCTGGTCAAATAAATCATCAATACGAGGCAAAGGATACTTGTTCTTAATTGTTACCTTGTTCAATTGTATATAATCAATGTACATCCTCATTGTGTCATCCTTCTTCTTCATAAATAGGACCGGCGCACACCAAGGTGACACACTAGGTCGAATGAACCCCTTATCAAGGAGTTCCTGAAGCTACTCCTTTAACTCCTTCAACTCCGCTGGTGCCATACGATACGGCAGAATAGAAATGGGCTGAGTGTCCGGCACCATGTAAATACCAAAATCAATATCCCTGTCTGGCGGCATACCCGGCAGGTCTACAGGAAACACATCGGGAAAACCCCTCACAATAGGAACAGAATAAATATTGGGAGTCTCAACTCCGACGTCCCTCACAAACGCTAGATATGAAATACAACCCTTCCTAACCATACGTTGGGCCTTCAAGAAAGAGATCACTATACTAGGAATATAATCAGTCACACCTCGCCACTCGATCTGTGGCACACCCGGCATAGCCAATGTGACTGTCTTAGCATGATAGTCCAGAATAGCACGACATGGAGATAACCAATCCATGCCCAAAATGTCATCAAAATCCACCATGATCAATAGTAATAGATCAAGTCGGGTCTCCAGACCCTAATAGTCACCACACACGACCGGTACACACGATCTACAACAACAGTATCGCCCACTGGGGTAGATACATGAATATGTAAAGCAAGAAACTCACAGGGTGTACCCAAATAACGAGCAAAGTATGATGACACATAAGAAAGGGTGGAACCGGGATCAAATAGTACAGAGGCATCTCTATGGCAAACTGAAACAATACCTCTAATAACAGCATCTGAAGCAATAGCATCGGGGTCTGCCTGGAAGTGCATAGAAATGGGCCTGACCGCTCTCTGATTGACCTCCCCCTCTAGGGCGGCCTTTGGCTGGCTGACCCCAACCCTAGCTAGGTGGGTAGGTGGTGATGAAGCAGTTGGCGCTAAAGCCGATGACTTACCTCTCTACTGATATGAACTACTAAAACGATGAGGACACTGCCTCCACATATGACCCATCTCACCACACTCAAAACAACTCCCAGGTGCTGGAGAAGGGGACTAAAGGGAACCCCTCGCACCAGAGTGGCTAGCAGATGCACTCGGCATAGAAGAGCCCTGAACTGATGGAACATGTGTCAAACTCTGAGCTGGAAGGGCACTAAGTGATGACTGGCCCTGATGAGAACTATGAGAACCATGACCCAACGATGCCCCACGATAACCTGGGCGAGCTGGCTGAGCAGACCTGAATAGACGGCCTCTGCCGTGCTGAAACTGACCCCTCGAAGGAGCACCACTATAGCTACCAGATCCTCGAGGCCTCTTGGCCTCCCTCTCCTCTTGATCCTAGCAACGAATAGACTCAATCTCATAGGCGATATCCACAACCTCCTCGAAAGTAGCACCAATCACCCTCTCTCTGGTCATAATAATGTGAAGCTGATAAGTGAGGCCATCAACAAACCTCATAATCCTCTCCCTATCTGTCGGGACCAACCGGATGGCATAATGAGCCAACTTGGAGAACCTCAACTCATACTACGACATGGTCATCTCCCCCTGACGCAACCACTCAAACTGCCTATGCAGCTCCTCTCTGCGAGACTGCGGCACATACTTCTCCAAAAAAGAGAATGAAGAACTGTTGCTAGGAAACGGGTGCTACACCAAAAGGCCTGCGCCTCTCAAAATCCTCCCACCAAGTGAAAGCAGCTCTTGAAAACTGATAGGTGGTAAAAGCGACCCCGTTGGTTTCTAGAATACCCGTTGTACGAAGCATCCTCTAACACTTGTCCAAAAAGCCCTGGGCATCCTCGCCCTCTACATCACTGAAGGTTGGAGGCTGAAGTCTACCAAATATCTCCAACCTACGCTGCTCATCCTACAGCATGACAGGAACTACATAGTCCTGAGCAGCTGCAACCGGCTGGGCTGGATGCGCCCCCGACATCTGAAGTCCCTGCACGACCTGCTCAGGTGTGCGAGCGGTGGGAGTCTGATGGCCTCCCCCGGCCTGAGAAATAGCTACGGTTGTAGTGGCTAAACCGCCTGAGCTAGGCCAGTGCAAACTGATAAGATCTGAGCCAAGGCCTCCTGAAGACCCGAAATCATAATAGGCACAGCTGGTGCCTGAGCTGGTGCTGCTGGAGCATCCGTAACTTGGAACTAATCCTGAACTGGAGCAGCTGGTGGATCTGCAGGTGCTGCTCTGCCCCTACCACGACTACGGCCGCATCCTTGGCCTCTAGTGGCCACATCTGGTGGTACTAGTGGTCGTCCACCCTGACCGGTAGCGCACACCCTCAACATCTGTGAGAGAATAGAATAACAAAAGTTTAGTACTCGGGTCAACAAATTCGCACGACAAGAATTTCAAGAATATGAAGTTTTTTCCTAAAGGTTCTGCAGCCTCTCGAGGACAAATACAGGCATCTCCGTACTGATCCGCGAGACTCTACTAAACCTGCTCATGACTCGTGAAACCTATATAACCTAGGCTCTGATACCAACTTGTCACGACCCTAAACCTGGACCCGGTCATGATGGCGCCTCTCGTGAAGACAAGGCCAGCCAACACTTCCCATTTTTCAATTATTAACAATTTAGCATTTAGAAACAGTCTAAACATGAATAGATAATCCAAAGTAGCAGATAATATCATAAATACGTGGAAGAACAACCCAACACAGTTCGATACCGGGGTGTCACTAGTCATGAGCATCTATAAGTCATAATACAAATCCGCTAAGTCTATAAATTAGTACAACTGTCTGAAAGGAGATAGAGATGATAAAGATAGAGAAACACAGGGCTGCGGACGTCAAGCAGCTACCTCGTGAACTCCGAATGTCCGCCTGAAGCTGGAAGGATCAGCACTCGGGAGCAGAACCAGCTACGCCTGAATCTGCACACAGGGTGCAGGGAGTAAAGTGAGTACTCCAACTTAGTGAGTAACAAATGTAAATAAAGACTGAAAGCAAGAAAACACGTAAGGCACAAAACATTCTATAATAAAGCAGTAAAACCATTTGAAAATAGAAAATCAGTTAAAAGAAAAGGAAAATCCTTTTTCAACAAGTAAGCAGATAGTGGACAGGCAATTAAGGAAAAATAAACACGTAAAGGTTTGTCCCTCGGGCACAGTATCAACGAATCCGCCCCTCGGGCAACATCTCAGAACACTACCAGCCCCTCAGGCTCACATCTCAGATCACAATACCAGCGCCTCGAGCTCAATCTCACATCACAATGGATACCCGCACTCACTGGGGGGTGTAGACTCCTGGAGGGGCCCCTTACGGCCCAAGCGCAATATCAAGCCATCTCGTGGCATCAATACTAGGACCTCAGCCTCATATCAATCAAGCCACCTCGTGGCGTATATATCTCAGGCCTTCGGCCTCAAATCAATATCAGTGTTTCCTCACAACATAGGCCCTCGGCCTTACACAATCAAAATCCTCACAAGCCCATCGGGCAATAGTAAAACAGTGTTTCTCAGCCCAAACATCATTTAAAATATCATTTAGGTAATAAAACTGAGTAAACATGGCTGAGTATGAAAACAGTGGGAAAATAGCATGACTGAGTTCAAATATAAAATCAAACAGTGAGGAAATATCAATAAAAAGCCTCGAAGGGTTCAAACAGTTGACAGGAAGCCCAAATATGGTATTCAGCCCAAATAATAATGATAGCAAACAGTTTTCAATCAAATACGTGGTAAAATCATCAATCGGAATGGACCAAGTCACAATCCCCAATAGTGCACGACCCCACGCTCGTCATCAAGCACATGTCTCACCTCAATATAGCACTACGATGTGCAATCCGGGGTTTCAAACCCTCAGAACATCATTTACAATCATTACTCACCTCAAACCGGCTAAATCTCTAACTCGCAATGCCTTTGCCCCTCGAATCGGCCTCCACTCGCGTCGAATCTATCTAAAATCAGAACGAGGACGCCATAATATGCTAAAGGAACGAAGCCCAAGAGAAAACAATCAATAAAGGGCACAAATCCCGAAATTACCAAAACTCGAACCCCGGGCCCATTTCGGAATTCAATAATTTTCACATCAATAGGTTTTTTATCTCCCCACGAGTACATACATATCAAAAGTTCTCAAATCCGACCCCAAATGGTCATTCAAATTCACAATTAAAGGCCTATGTTTTCAAGCCCTAGTTTCCCCAATTTTTAACCTTTGATTTCCATAATTTCTAGCTTTAATCCATGAAATAATAGCATAGGAACGAGTTTTAGGTCCAAATTCCTTACCTCAATGAAGTTTTCTTGAAATCCCTCTTTCAAATCGCCCAAAAAGCTCACAAGTTGAAGTCAAAAATGGTGAAATAACTTAAATTCGCGAAATGAAATAACTTATATGTTCTGCCCAGGCCTTTCCGCATCTGCGGTCCTTCAACCGCATCTGCGGTGCCGCATCTGCGGTCATTATTCCGCTGCTGCGGAAATCACTTAATCGACCACATCCGCATCTGCGATCATCCATCTGCATCTGCGACTCCGCAGATGCGGTCTTCTTAGCCGCTTCTGCGATCCCTAACAAATCCCCATAAGCCGCTTCTGCGGCCACTCTCTCGCACCTGCGGTCCCCAAGCCGCCGGTACGAAAACACCAGAAGCAGCAATTTCAGCAGTTGCAATAACTTCTCAACTTCTCCGTTAACCACCCGAAACCACCCCAAGGCCCCCAGGACCTCAACCAAAAGCACAAACATATCCCAATACTTTATTCAAACTTGTTCCAATCATCAAAATACCTCAAACAACATTAAATCACCCAAAATACATCGGATTCAAGCCAAACTTTCTAAAATCTTCCAAATTACGCTTTCGATCAAAAACCCAACCAAACCACGCCCGAATGACCTGAAATTTTGCACACACATCTCAAATGACACAGCGGAACTACTGCAGCTCTCGAAATTCCATTTCGACCCCTATATCAAAATCTCGCCTATCAACCGGAAATCGCTAAAATATTAACTTCGCAAATTCAAGCCTAAATCTACTACGAACCTCCAAAATTTATTTCAATCATGCTCCTAAGCCACAAACTACCTCCCAAATCTAGTCGAACCATCGGAACTCTCATCCGAGCCCTCTAACATATAAGTCAACATATGGTTGACTTTTCCAACTTAAACTTATTCTAAAGAGACTAAGTGTCTCAAATCTTGCCAAATCCTTTCCGGATTCGATCCGACCAACCCGATAACATATAGAACCGATAGATAAAGCAATAAGAAGCAGAAATGAGGAAAACGGAGCGGTAACTCATGAGACGACTGGCCGGGTCGTCACATGAACTGCCTATATTGTTAGTCTAATGTACATGTTATAACAATAAGCATCTTTCAACTAAAAGCTTCGTCACTACCTCGACGAGGTTAGACAAAATACTTACCAGTACATGGGGTCGGTTGTACTGATACTACACTTTTGTACGATGTGTATAAATTTTTGAAGCAGAGCTGCTGGTGATGTCGAGTGCTGATTCGGAAGATGTTCGTGCGTTTTGGATATAGCTGCCACTTGTCCTTAGTAGCTTAGGTTGTTGCTAATCTGTTTATGTAACCTTCAAACAGAACGTGTATTTATTTTGTATTAGTTTTGAAATTTCAAGTCTTAGAAGCTCATGATTCGTACTACCACGTCTTGGGTAAATTTGTAAATGTTCAGTTATCTATTCTCTTATAATCTCAGTTGAGTTGTATTTTCTGTTAGTTGGCTTACCTAGCGGGTTGAGTTAAGTATCATCACGACTTGTGATTTTTTTTGAGTCATGATCGATATCTTTAACTTTAAAAGAATGGTAAAAAAATTAGAAACAAAAATGAAAGAAAAAACTTAAATTAGTAAGGGATAATTTGAAAAATATAAATTTATGGTGAGGATAATTTTGTCTTGAATAAATTAATTTTTCACTTCTGCTTCTGCTTCTTTCCAAAAGCAGGAAAACTGATTCTGCTGCTGGCCAAAAATACTTTTATGTTATTGGTCAAACATTTTAAATTTTTTAAAAAGTACTTCGTTTGAGGAAAAAAGTATTTTTGGCCTCCCAAACACTTGGCCAAACAGGCTCTAAGAGACTGTTGTCATCCCTGCTTGCTGACGAGGCAGTTTGTTCTACTACAATGCTTCTGTTCTAGCCAAAATTCCTGTTGTGCCCCTATGGTTGTTGATTTGTGTTATTCAGAGAAAGACTAACTTGGTAATTTTGCGTTCCACCTACACTACCAACGCTTAATTGATTAATTTTTGTTCTACTTTGTTTATTGTTCGAAATTTGTTATCTTTATTTTGTGAAACTCAAAAAAAATTGCTTGAAAAAATATTGGGGTTTCCGAAGGTTTTATCATTTTTCAAATTGGGAAATTTCAGAATAGATGAGCCTATAACTTTCTTGGATTTAAGCAACAATTCTAATGTGCTTCTGATTATTTCAGTTTGTTGATTTATTTGATTTTATTCTTGTGAGTTTGCATGAAAAAGATGAGTTAGTTCTTTGGAGCATGTCAAAGTGCATAAGAACTTAAGTCGAAATTCTTATTGACCTTTGGGCATGGAAGGTTCATTGCATTAGAACTTCGTCAGACTTATGCACTTCGTAATATTATAATATTATGAATTAAAGTGTTTATTGCTTTAATTTTCAGATATTCTGGAAGTACATCAAGGTCAAATTCAAGGATAAAAGGTAGCTTTCTACTCTGTTGTTAGAAGCCTCTTTTTCTCCACCATTGATATAAAACAGTGTTTAGTCTATATCATACATGAATCAGTTTACAATATGTATTATGAACTGTTATTGTTCTTTATTTTGGTTAATTAGAACAACAGATATACACATTGTTCTTTTTACATGTAAAAGCAGTGTTTTAAAAGGCAAAGGCGTGAATCAAATCGTTTTACTTAATACGTGAAAAGGTGAAAACCTCGAGACATGAGGTGTAAGTCTCACAAATTTTTAATGTTTGAAATTTATGAATTAATAATATAGCATTATAACACAGAAAAATATATAAGATACATTAAAAATTCAAGAAAAATAAAAACAATTAAAGAAACTCGTATAAAATAAAATATCTAGTATATTTGTCAAGTATAAATAATGTAATTTTAAATACAACGTCTTAACTTTCAAACAATTAAAAATCATAATTTTTAAAAATATTATCAAACTGCATATTTTACCTTCTTAAAAAGAAATACTAAATAAATTTTATCAAGACTGTAATTTAAAATATTATTCATTCATAAGTAAATATAAAATTATTTTTAAATAGTAAATAATAAATGTATGATAATTTTGAGAGTTATAGAACTAAAACATGAAGCTCTATCAAGTAAAGATATAAATTTGGGTTATCTATTTTTAGAAGAAATATTCAAATGGTATTTACCCTCTCGATGTTCTGAATTAGTAAAAATAAAATACTATGGTTCGTTATTTGAGTTATTCATAATTTTTATATTCCTATAATAAAAAGAACTTTAATCATACATTTGTTAAAGAATTTTGAGAGTTACTAGTGTTAATTAGTGAATCTAACACATGATTTGCATAGGAATTATTAGGCGAGTCCCAAGCGTTGAGCGTTAGGCGTGCTTTGTTGGACTTTAAGCCATTGGGCTTTAAAGTAGAAGAAGTGTGAATTGGAAATGGAGGGAAATAAAATGGAGGAAAATGAAAATTTGAAGAAGTGAACTTTTGTCTTGCACTTTGTCCCTCATTGGTGAGGAACAATCACATTTGTGTGCTTATATATAGACTCACTTCTTAAAGCTCTTAAAAGGAGTTGAAGAGAATGAACCCTCGCGACGTCGTCGTCGCTCGCTCGGCTTCGGCTTCGGATCTGAAAGTTCAGAGGGCCCCGCTAGCCGCGGTTCTGCTGAAAATATTTTTGATTCTTTACTATTTATACATTTCTTTATTCTAACAGTTTTCTGATTTATGTTTTAACACAGTAACGCTTACAAGCTTAAGGAATTTTATTACTAACGTTTCTGTGTTGATTATTAAACTGTTTTCTTTATACTTTGTTGGAGACTAAAGCCTTGTTGCTTTCTACTCCTATAATTGTTTCTGTCCGGTTTAAAGTACATAAAAACTTTGCGGAAGATGATAAATCTAGAAGTATTGCCAAAATTTGATTGCATTAATTCCAAATGTCAAATATGTGTGGAATCAAAGTATGCTAAGCATCCTTATAAGTCCGTTGAAAGGAATTCAAGTCCTTTAGACTTAATTCACACAGATATTTGCGACATGAAGTCAACACCATCTCGCGGTGGGAAAAAGTATTTTATTACTTTTATTGACGATAGCACGAGATACTGCTATGTTTATTTACTTAATAGTAAAGATGAGGCAATTGATGCTTTCAAGCAATACAAGAGTGAAGTTGAAACGCAACTAAACAAAAAGATCAAAATGATAAGAAGTGATAGGGGTGGCGAATATGAATCTCCTTTTGAAGAAATTTGTTTGGAAAATGGCATTATTCACCAAACAACTGCCCCTTACTCTCCACAATCTAATGGAATTGCGGAGAGGAAGAATCGAACATTGAAGGAGATGATGAATGCATTGCTAATAAGTTCTGGCTTACCACCGAACTTGTGGGGGGAAGCTATACTTACAGCTAACCGGATAATCAATCGTGTACCTCATAGTAAAACACAGTCCATTCCTTATGAAAAGTGGAAAGGAAGGAAGCCTAGCTTGAAATACTTCAAAGTGTGGGGGTGTTTAGCTAAGGTACAAGTTCCTAAACCTAAAAGGGTTAAGATAGGTCCAAAAACGGTTGATTGTGTGTTTATTGGATATGTAACCAATAGCAAGGCATATCGTTTTCTGGTTCATAAATCAGAAAATCCTGAGATTCACATTAATACGATAATAGAATCAGATAATGCTGAATTCTTTGAAACTATTTATCCGTATAAAAAGGAAAGTGAAGTGACCTGCCAAAAGTCAAAACGACCTCGGGAGGAAATAACAGATGGTATGCCTAATGAAGAAAATCCAAGAAGAAGTAAACGTCAAAGGATATCTACGTCAAAGGAAATAACAGATTGTATGCCAAAAGTCAAAACGACCTCGGGAGGAAATAACAGATTGTATGCCTAATGAGGAAATAACAGATTGAAATACTGCATCCTAATTCGCAGTCTCTCTCTCTCTCAAATTCGTAAGTGTGATTTTGCTCCGTTCTTTGAGTTCGTTGGTATCCTGCAGTTTGTATTGCCACTGTTGCAGGAAGGTTTATTCCGTTTTATCCTGGGAGGATTTAATCCATTACCTTGGCAACGTGTGAGGGGGTTAAAATTCCTTAAGGACGCACAAGAAAATTGTGGACTCGGAATATTTCTGATTCTTTACTATTTTATACATTTCTTTATTCTTCTAACAGTTTTTTGATTTTTGTTTTAACACAATAACGCTTACATGCTTAAGGCGCACAACCAAGCGTTTGGGGCGTAAGCCTCACAGAATTAAGCCTCGGACATGAGCCTCAAGCGTTTCGATAGTGCACCGCTCCGGTGCGAGCTCCGAGACGAGTCCCACAAAAGCCTTATAAAACACTGTGTAAAAGCCATCGTTGGTAGAATCTGTAAAGTTTATATGAACTCAAAAACCAATGGAATTAACTCTTCTTTGGATTTGCAGGAAATAAACCAAAGTGTGCTAGAAATCCATTAAAGAGTTGCCCAGAAGTATCCCTAAAGCTCACAGTATATTCTTTTTCCAATAATTAAGCTTTAAAGATTTTAATGTGCATTTATTTTTCCATTTTTTGCACGTGGATATCGACTGATTTTGTTGAGATGTAAGTACATATCTTAAGCTTGAATTAAGGACCTTAACTATTAAAGCTCATCAAAAGATCTGAAATTATTTAGAAGAAATATCTAAGTTTGGTGACTTACTTCTCAATTGATGTTGACTCCTAAAAGAATATGTCCCTCCTTCTCTTCGAGTTTTCTTTTCGTGACTTGTAATGAATTTTTGGTTCCCACTTTGAATGATTATTTTTCTAATTTTATATTTTTTATAAGAGATTTTTACTTTTTCACATAATAATTTTGATAAGAACATATAAAAATCTTTAAAGGGTCATTTTCTTCCATTCAAATTATAAATGACTAAAATCACCAATTTATTCACGGAGTGATGAGGATGAGTTTAATTTATATACTTAATAAAGTGTAAAGAAATTTACACACCTTAATTGTTAGGAATTTTACATTATCAAATTACTTTTACCTATTATAATATCTTACTTTTAAAATTAAAAATTTACTTTTAATAAATTTTTACGTATAAATATTTTTTAAATAGTCTAATAATGTAATATTTTTTTACATTATCCCTATATACCAGTTAAACCCAATGAGATTATAGTACTATATAACTTCTGCTTTAGCCCAAAAAAGATACGTTCAAAAAAGAAATTCCACAAAAATCGCGTGTGACTATCGTTGCATCACGACATATGGCATTAGATTATTCTTTCCGTCTCTTCATCTACATAGTAGTATATATATTTATGAGAGAGGGATAGAAGTACTGTAATTTCTGGAGAGTTACAAAATAATGGAAACGTGGTTTGTCATCGTCGTCACTCTCTGCATCTCTTTCATCCTCAAATCCCTCTTTAATCTTATCTCCAACAATTCCAAATCCAATCAGAAAAACAAGAAACTCCCGCCGGGACCCTACACTTTTCCGGTGATCGGAAGCTTATTATGGGCGAGAAGGTCCTTCGCCGACTTGGAACCAATCATTCGTAACCTCAAGGCTAAGTATGGTCCTCTCATCACCCTCAATATTGGGTCTCGTACCGCCATATTCGTATCCAGTCACTCCTTAGCTTACCAAGCTTTAGTCCAACAAGGCGCTGTTTTCTCCGACCGGCCAAGAGCTGTCCCCACCAGTGCAGTCGTCAGCAGTAACCAGCGTAACATCAGCTCCGCCCCTTACGGCCCTGTTTGGCGTCTTCTCCGGCGAAATCTGACGTCTGAAATTCTCCACCCTTCGCGCGTCAAGTCCTACTCCAAGGCCCGGTCTTGGGTGCTGGGTATCCTCCTTCAACAGCTCCTTCACGCCCGAGCCGATTATTCTATCAGGTTAATTGATCATTTTCAGTATGCTATGTTTTGTTTACTTGTGTTGATGTGCTTCGGGGACAAGCTCGACGAGGCTCAAATCAAACAAATTGAAGGTGTACAGCGCAGGCTTCTCCTGGGTTTCCGGCGATTCAATATACTCAATTTCTTTCCTAGAATTGGAAAAATAATCTTTAGGAATCGCTGGAAGGAACTGATTGAACTACGTCAAGAGCAAGAGAAGATCTTCATTCCTTTGATTGAAGCTCGAAGTAGTAGGGCCAAAGAACAAAAGCCTGACGAAGAAGTCGTGGCTTATGTGGATACGCTGTTGAATTTGGAATTGCCAGAGGAAAACAGGAACCTCAATTATGGAGAAATGGTTAGCCTCTGTAGTGAATTCCTAAGCGCCGGAACTGATACGACGTCCACCGCTTTACAGTGGGTTATGGCCAACTTGGTCAAAAACCCTTCCATTCAGGAAAAACTATATCAAGAAATTGCTAGTGTAGTGGGAGAGAAACAGAGCAAGTTGACAGAAGAGGTGGTGAATGAGGAAGATTTGCACAAAATGCCATACCTGAAAGCAGTGATCTTAGAAGGTCTTAGGCGACACCCGCCCGGTCACTTTGTGCTGCCACATACGGTGACAGAGGAAGCAGAACTGAACGGCTACGTCGTCCCAAAGAATGCCACCATCAATTTCATGGTTGCCGACATGGGTTTGGACCCAAAGGTGTGGGAGGATCCCTTGGAATTTAAGCCAGAGAGGTTCTTAATGGAGGGATCAGATAAGGAAGGGTTTGATATAACAGGAAGTAGAGAGATCAAGATGATGCCATTTGGAGCTGGTAGGAGAATATGTCCTGGCTATGCTTTGGCTATGCTTCATTTGGAATACTTTGTGGCTAATTTGGTTTGGCATTTTCGATGGGATGCTGTGGAGGGAGATGATGTTGATCTTTCAGAGAAGCTAGAATTCACCGTTGTGATGAAGAATCCTCTACGAGCTCGTATCTGCCCTAGAGTTAACTCTGTTTGAATTTGGTAATTACTAGTAGTTCTTTCTATTTGCATTGTTCCCGGTTGATGGACTTCCTCCATATAGTACTGGAAGGTAGAGGGAGAATGATTATTAATGCCTTGCTGCAATATTAGCTTAGTAGTTAGTAGTGAATATAATTGAAACTGGATATTTCTGTCTTATGTGTTGTACATTTGGTTCATTGCAGTTGTTCCTCTCCGTCGCATTAGTTAAGCTTTTGGTGCTTGTCCTGGTGTTCATTTTCCTTGTCATAATTAGATCGTCCAATGAAGAGATCAGTATAACTAGAAATTTGTTTATGCTCTTTTTGGTTATTTGCCTGTACTCTGGCAGGATGGAAAATTGTTTACCTTCCCAAAGAAATTGTTGTTTTGGTCTTTGAAGGAATATATGAATTCCATGTCAGTTGAAGTTGCTCACATTTACTTTTCTGATAATGCTATTAGGCAAAACAGAAAAATAAAATAAAAGTGGATAGAGAGAGATTATGACCTAACTATATTTTTTTGGTGAAAAGTTGTAATTGAAAGGTTATTAGGAGTATAAAAACTGGAGAGATGGCTACTTGCGTGCATAGGTGGCGTATAGGATCATTAATCAAGATACAGATTACTGCTAAACTTGCTGCAACACCTCCTGATGAGGATGTGGAAACTGCTTCCGCTCTGAGTTCACACGTTCAAGCCTAAAACTATCCTGAACACTTGAGATGTAGTTCTCAGCCTTTAGATCAACTCTTTCGTTGTCAAGCAGCTTGGCATAACTATAGGTGTACTACTACTACTACTACTGTTAGAGTTTTGATCAGTACTCTCTGCCGGTGGAATATAAAATGAAAAGTGCGGTAATGGTCACTTGCTCCTGATTCAGTGTGAAGTCTACTACAGTTGATGAGAAGGAGGATGTTGCAGTAGTACTATCTGGATTATAAGGAACCAGCTTGTGCTTTGGCTGATGATGTTGGTGATGATTAAGATGATGATAGTTGATGGACGGTCCAGCTGATTGACGACGAATCCCTCGGAGGGGTAATTAGGAACCCTGTTGAACTCAGATTGCATCGCCGATGAAGGATAAAGACTTCACCAGCTTCCCTTTGATGAACCCTCGGACCTTGCGGCTTGACTCCATTTCTCCTCTTATCTTTCACAAGAATGTACAGTAAATGTTCTTAAGTTACAGCTTGATAGATGTTTGATTGAGTACTTCTGCTTTGAGTAGAGCGATGGGAGAGATCTTTATATAGTACTCCATAGTAGAAATGAGTATGCATGAGCATGCAATTTGTGATTTGTCCAATAAAGAGTTCATAAGTTGAACTCTTTGTTTAATTACAACTAGAAATGAAGATAAAGATGAAGCAGTCATGAGCTACTATTCTTGTTAGCTATATCCTTTCTTCGCTCATTATACGCCTGGAATCTTGCATAAATTTATGGTGTCTAGGTATATGCGATGTTTATAATGCTGTGCGTGATTCTAATCTAGTTTCTGCATCATTTTAACTGGGCAGCCAATGTTTAATTCCCTGAGCTTGCTTAGCTAGAAAATCACATATAAATTAACGGATAAGAACTGTCTTTGTCAACAATTTCCAGCATCCACTGTGAGCACATTTTCCATCTAAGTTCAAAATTTAAACTTCATGTATTCGATCTTTAAGGTTTTTAACGCTAAATTTACTATTTAAAATTATGGGCTCAATTTTAGTGAATTTTCACATATATATTTATGCTTTGCATCCAAAATATTAGATTAGGATGAAACCGGTACCTAAGGACTGCATTCGCCCCTGTTTCCGAGCAAGCGTTGCTGCCTCTCATGCCATCCTTTTCATGGCATTCAATGTTGTAAAAGGCACGCTTTAAGTGCGCTTAAGCCCTGAAGTAAGGCACAAAACGTGTTGATCCCTTCGCCTCGCTTAGCTTTAGAGTCGTTGTCAAGGTTCTAAGGCTACTTTTCCTTTGCCAATGAGAGAAGAGGCGGTATAACCAATTGATATTTCACTTTATCATATTTTTTCAATTTTTTTGTCCATATATTTGTTATTTATGCTTATAATTATTAGCCTTGGAATACTTATACATATTTGTATTTTTTCTCCATTTGCGCATTTCTTCATTAAATCCTATCGCTTTGTTTGCGCTTTACCTTTAAAGCCCTAACAGACCTCAAAGCTCTTTTGTGCTTTAGCCTTTGATAACCCTGTGGCCACTACAAGAACAAACCTACTGTGTTCAGTGTTCAATATAATGCAAAGGAAGATGTTCATCTACCTTTTGCCTCTTGAATCGTTGCCTCGTCGTCGTACTTGCCAGTATATATTTTTGGTTGATTTTTCCATAACTTTTTTAATATGGTATTGGATGTCAATAACATGCTTAACAAATCTTTTTAATATGCTGCCGGATTGGACGTCATTACGTCAATAACATGGAGGGAACAAGGTCGGATAGAGGAACAGTTCTTTCTATTCTGTGGTTCCCTTGAGAAAAAGAAGTGCTAGAAGCCCCGCGTATAATTGCAATGAGTCAAATCACAAGTATTGTGTCCAATATCCACGACCAAATACAGAAATAACAGATTGATATATTGATATTGATAACAAAGGAATTACACTATAAAGTAATAATAACTAAGGATAGTAACAGAAAGAAGGGGGTTGGGAAGACAGAGCCACAAAGAGAAGTGTCGAGGGAGAGAGACCATAGAGGGGAAGTTTTTACCAAATTCAGCCTAACTCTAGAATGCAATGAACGTATTATTCATTTCCCGATTTTCTTGGTCTCTGTCACGCGCAGTACACATGCTCTATTTTCAGCCAGGGTCCCATATGTAATTTGCCAAAAGCCCAGATGTGGCATCACGGTTATTTTGATTCATAACATATTGCAAGAATATTCATATGTTTTTATTTCTCAAATCTCACAATATATCAAGATTTTGTGGCCAATTCGACGCCCTACACTGTCGCTGCATTAATTTTTTGTAAGTATACGTAGATTGGTCATGACTTACCGTTTTTAGAGAGGTTAATAAGGAAAAACACTGGAACGAGAAAGAAAGAGGATACAATTTGTAACTTAAAAGACATAGTAATTGTTAGGGAATCAAATGATGTGACAAGTTATTAGGGGCGGCTCAACATTTTGTGGCCTAAAGCCAAGAAAAGCCCCAAATTTTTATAAAATCTGTGGGATAATAAGACACAAAAAAAACTCATGTAATTTCGATCTAGTGGTAAAAGCATAACGCGTGATGTGTAAGTTAGACTCACATTACTTTTTCTAACTCTCCTGTATACAAAAGTATAATATTTAAGTGGAAAATAATAGAAGTGTGGGCTCATTATCCATCGAGTTCGAATCTTGCGCCATTGTCTTTGAGAATTTCTTAGTTAAAAAAGATAAGACACAAAATTAAAGAGCTTGCGTTCTAATGTATGGATCCATACTATGACAAAAAAATAGTTAATAAGAGAATTTGAGTTGAAATTAGATAGTGAAATCGGCAAAGAGAAGGTAAATATACTATTTAATTTAATAAGAGAAAATTCATTGTTATTTACTCTCTCAATCATACAATCTCAATCAGAATTTTAAAATATAAAAAATTAAGTCCTTAATATTTGGGGACCTAAGACAAGGGCTTTATCTGCTATAATAACCCAAAATATTTTTATATACTCATTAACTTTGAGAGTAGTGAATTAAATTAGTTTGTAGCTATCGAATCGAATATTAAGCAAGTGAGAGGTAATTAGTTATGATGATATATAAAATAGTGTATTAAATAAGTGGCTAGGATATAATATTTAATTTACTTATTTAGTTGGCTTAGGTTGGTTGTGCTAATTTATACTATATTAAAAGCACGAAGGTGTTTAGCGAAATGACGTTCGTTTTTTTACCCTTCAAAACTAAATTTTACATTAGACAAAATAGTAATTTAATTATCTTCCTAATATTTAGGGTCTAAAGTCAGCTAAAATTTTGTTTATCAAATATTAACTTATATGAATTAGGTAGAAACTTCCTAAAGGTGTTGGTTTATGTTTAGTCAATAATGGCATGTCAATTGGAAGAGTTGGTGGAAAGAGTTGGTGTGGATGCTAGGAGGAAGCTTCCTCCTTTGATGTCACCCATGACATCAAGAGGAGGTAGTTTGATGTCACCAATGACATCAAGAGGAGGTCTTTACCTCTATAAATAGATGCACTCCTTCATTTGTAGAAATCATCCCAAAAATAATACAACACATTGTAGTGAGTAGAGAGTTAAGAGAGAAATTCTCTTAAGTGTAATTGGGAACTCTCCCCTTCCTTTGTTAATATTAAAAAGTCAACTGTTCTCTGGTGGACGTAGGATTATTTTGATCCGAACTGTATTGGGAAAAAACTGAGTCTGTATATTGAAGATGACGTGTCATGACATGTGGACTGGTCAAAAGGTCAAAACGCAATAAATAGCCAAGAGGCACGGGCGACAACAGATATGGGGAGAAGAAAGCAACATAGGTGTGGACCGTTACTCAAATGGCACGAGTCTCGTACCTATTCGAGTCATTTAAAGACCGAAGATCAGAAGAAGTTGAAGATATGAATCTGATGACGTAAAAGAGTCTAAATACAGCATTAAATATCAAATACGTTAGAAAATTTGAATTAAATAGAAATGATTGTGTAACGTTTCTTTTAATATCATTTGCCTCATTAAGCCAAAGGCATTACACCTTCTCCTAGAATCAACTATAAAATGAGAAGGACTCAACATCTGTAAAAAAAAAAAATATTATTGAGATTACACTGAAATACAAAACTACTTATTACTTTATTATTCTCAGAAGTCTTCTATTATTTTCGTCTCCAGATTATCAGTAACCCGAATTTCTCTTATTTCTAGCTTTGACCAAAGACTCAGATTTTTGGTTAAACAAATTGGTTCTGTTACCGGGAATCTGATAATCTTTTCTTTTAAGCTACATTATATCCGTTGTTATCATCATGTCAAACAACAATAACAACAACAACAATAACAGTGAAAACACCTTGGGAAACCATGAAAATCAAATCCATCAAAATCAAGGAGATTTACAGAACATTGACGTGGTTCCCTCCCCTCAAAATTCACCACGTCAATCTCGTGAAGGCACTCCTGCTCCTGAATCTCGTGCTGATCAACAAGAGCAATCTGAACATTTTGAAGGGGCAGATGAAGCTTTACAAAAAGTAATTGATGCACGGGTTAGCAAAGCTCTTCAGGCTCTAGTTAGTCGATTACCTGTTGCACCACCCACACCTACACCTAATAATAATACATTGGAGAATCCTCGTTCTGGCCTTGTTAATTCTGGAAATGGAGGAACTCCCAGTGAACCACAGGAAGGAGAACCAGGTAATTCAAATAATTCTCATTTGCAAAATTTAGTACTAACTTTGTAGAAACAGCTTAAGGAACAGAATGAGCGCATCGAGCAAATCCCTGGAGTTCCCCCTGTAATTAAAGGAGTGGATGTGGATAAATACTCACAACAACCTTGGAAACCAAGTGTTGCTCCCCTTCCAATCCCTAAAAAGTTCAAAATGTCGGACATCTCGAAATATGATGGCACAACAGACCCACGTGATCACGTAACTGCATTTACAACAGGCGTGAAAGGCAATGACTTGACCAAACAAGAAATTGAATCAGTACTGGTCAAGAAATTTGGAGAAACACTCACCAAGGGCGCATTAACCTGGTATTCTCTTTTACCCGAAAATTCTATAAATTCTTTTGCTGAGCTTGCAGATTCTTTTATTAAAGCGCACTCGGGAGCTCAAAAGGTTGATAAAAAGAATGGAGTATATTTTCAAAATCAAGCAAGGGGACTCCGAGTTGCTCAGGGATTTTGTTGATAGATTCCAACATGAAAGAATGACTTTACCTCGTGTACCTGATAACTGGGCTGCAATAGCTTTTGCAAGCAACTTAAATGACAAAAGCTCAGAAGCCACGAGAAGACTTAAAGAAAGCCTTAGAGAGTTCCCTGCAACCACATGGAATGACGTTTATAACAGGTATAGTACGAAGTTGCGAATTGAGGAAGATACCGTACCTCAGTTTCGTCATGAAGAAAGGAGCAATTCCAGGAGATCAGAAACCGAAAAAAGATCAGGTAAAAACAGGTACGATCCATATATGAGACTTGCAGGGAAAGACTCACGGTCAAAGCAGGATAGTCAACGATATGATCAAAAATCAAGGAACAGGGAATTTGGTTCTTCATCAAGGTTCAGAAATGACCGAAACAGACAAGAATCACGAGATGATGACAGAAGTTTAAAGGCAAGGTTCGGCGGATATAACTTTAATGTCACTACCTCCGAGCTCGTAGCTGTTTTGAGGAGCATGGGAGATAAGGTACAATGGCCAAAAGAGATGCGGTCAAATCCAAATAGACGCAATCCAGACCATTGGTGCGAATTCCACAATGATCACGGGCATAAAACTTCAGAATGTAGATTCTTACAAAGTGAAGTGGATCATTCTATTGAAACAAGGGTATCTCACTGAGTTATTTAGTGAGAAAGGTAAGCAAGCCTATATGAAAAATAGGCAAGAGCCACCAAAGCCCCCTTCACCCAAGAGAACCGTGAATGTTATAAGTGGGGGAGAAGATATTCACGGTGTAACATATACGGCTTCCAACAAGGTTTCTAAAGTAACGATAACACACGGGAAACGGGTACGACAGGTTTTAGAAAACGAAAGTATTTCTTTCGATGATGCACATACCGAAGGAGTAATGACCCCACATAACGACGCACTGGTAATATCTTTACGTGTACATGATACTAATGTAAAACGAGTTTTGATTGATCCGGGAAGTTCGTAAATATTATACTATTAAGGGTATTACGTGAAATTCAAGCTGAAGACAAAATGATACCTAAGGCGTATACCTTGTCCGAGTTCGACAATTTAAGTGTGGTAACAAAAGGAGAGGTAATTCTAACAACTTTTACTGTAGGTGTTGTTAAAAAAACTAAATTCCAGGTAGTAGATATGGAAATGGCTTACAATATGATCATGGGGAGACCTTGGATCCATCATATGGATGTTGTCCCATCAACTCTACATCAAGTTATTAAATTCCCATCACCGTGGGAAATTTGCCAAATTTGTGGGGATCAGCAGACATCTAGGAGTATCAACGCTGTAACAGATATGAGCACCATAAATAAAGAAAAATAGCAATTACAGGAAACAGTTGAAGGTATCAAGGATCAAACCTCAACTGAACAAGAAAAGACAGATTTAGACTCGAGACCTGATACAATTCAAGAACCTGAAGAGAATGAAAATATCAAAACAACAATTGAAGAGCTCGAGGCTGTGATATTATTTGAGCAATGGCCTGAACGGAAGGTTTATGTTGGAGCCAATTTAAGCTCAGACATGCGAGGTATGTTGATTGAATTTTTAAAAGCTAACGTGGACTGTTTTGCTTGGTCTCATGCTGATATGACAGGGATACCACCGGATGTGATGACTCACAAACTAAATGAAGACCCATCCTTCACACCAGTAAAGCAAAAGAAAAGAAAGCAAGGAGCTTTCAAAAATCAGGTGATTCAAGATGAGGTCCAAAAGCTATTGAAAATTGGGTCAATCCGCGAGGTAAAGTATCCTAATTGGTTAGCAAACACAGTTGTTGTACCTAAGAAAAACGGTAAGTGGCGGGTTTGCGTGGATTATACAGATCTTAACAAAGCCTACCCAAAAGATTCTTTCCCTTTACCGCATATAGATCAGTTAATTGATGCAACTGCAGGACATGAACTTTTGAGTTTTTTAGATGCATATTCGGGGTACAACCAAATTAAAATGGACCCCAGTGATGAAGAAAAAACTTCTTTCATCACAGACAGAGGGACTTACTGTTATAAAGTAATGCTCTTTGGTCTCAAAAATGCTGGAGCAACCTATCAAAGGTTGGTCACCAAAATGTTCCAAGAACATTTAGGAAAAACCATTGAGGTATATATAGACGATATGCTCGTCAAAACTCAGCATTCTCATGATCATATTTCTCATTTATCTGTTACATTTGAAATTTTACGAAAATTTAATATGAAACTCAATCCAGAAAAATGTGCATTTGGGGTTGCCTTAGGCAAATTTTTGGGTTTTCTCGTTTCTAACCGTGGTATTGAGGTAAATCCTTCTCAGATCAAAGCAATAGAGGAGATCCCTGATATCCTTAAGAGTAAAAAAGAAGTCCAAAGGCTAACGGGAAGAATTGCAACCTTGGGGAGATTTATTCCCAAATCTTCAGAAAAATGTTTTAATTTTTTCTCTACACTCAAAAAGCAAGATCATTTTGAATGGAATGAAGATTACCAACAAGCCCTTAGAAATTTAAAAGCTTACTTGTCAAATTCACCACTATTGGCAAAACCAAAGGAAGGAGAAAAGCTACTCATCTATTTGGTCGTGTCAGAAGTTGCGGTAAGTGTTGTCTTAGTCCGTGAGGACCAAGGTAAACAATCTCCTATCTATTATGTAAGAAAGTCTTTATTAGATGATGAAATACGATATCTACAATTAGAAAAATTAGCATTAGCTTTGATCATGGCATCTAGAAAATTAAGACCTTATTTTCAATGTCATCCCATTGTTGTAGTTACTGCTTTTCCATTACGAAACATTTTGCATAAACATGAATTGTCAGGGAGGTTAGCAAAATGGGCTATAGAATTAAGTGAATACGAAATCATTTATCAACCTAGGACTGCTATAAAATCTCAAGTATTAGCCGATTTCGTAGCTGATTTTAGCCAGGGGATGCATTTAGAAACAGAAAAAGAATTACAAGTTTTTAATGGTGCAAACCCGGGGACTTGGATTTTATTCACTGATGGTTCGTTTAATGTAAAAGGAGTAGGCCTAGGGATAGTTCTCATACCACCTACGGGTGAGACTATTAGACAGGCTATAAAATGTCATTCTATAACTAACAATGAAGCAGAGTATGAGGCTGTAATTGCAGGTCTAGAATTGGCACGAGAACTCGGCATAACACAGATTATAATCAAGAGTGATTCTCAACTCGTGGTCAATCAAATGCTGGGGACTTATACAACCAGGGAGACACGAATGCAAGAATATCTCGAAAAGGTACGGGAACTAATAAAGCAATTCCAAACTTGGAAGGTAATGCAGATCCCAAGAGATGAGAATGTGGAGGCAGATGCTTTAGCTAATCTCGAATATGCAGCAAACGTAGCAACCGACGCAAATGCTTCAGTCGTACATCTATTTCATTCCGTTCTCGAACCTGATAAGAACGAGGTAAATTTTAATCATTTAACATAGGATTGGAGAAACGAAATTATTGCTTTTTTACAGCACGGAACCGTGCCTGATGACAAAAGAAAAGCTTATGCACTTCGCAAAAAAACTGCTCGTTATTGTTTAAATCAAGGAAATATTTATCGAAAGATGTTTGGTGGACTATTAGCAAGGTGTCTCGGACCTTCCCAAACAGAATATGTGATGAGGAAAGTACATGAAGGACATTGTGGAAATCACGCAGGAGGAAGGTCGCTGGTAAAAATGCTGATTCGAGCAGGGTATTATTGGCCTAAAATGGAAGAAGAAGCAAACGGTTTCATGTCCAAGTGTGATAAATGTCAAAGATACGGAAATAATATGCATAGACCAGCTGAGCTACTGCATCCTGTCATAGCTTTGTGGCCCTTCATGAAATGGGGAATGGATATCGTAGGTCCATTACCACAAGCAAAAGGTCAGGTAAAGTTTCTACTTATACTTACTGATTATTTCACTAAATGGGTAGAAGCAGGAGCATTTAAACAGGTATGAGAGAAAGAAGTTAAAAACTTCATTTGGAGGAATATAATATGCCGCTTTGGAGTACCAAAGGAAATCATGTGTGATAATGGTCCGCAATTCATAGGAGCTCAAATCACAAAAAAATTTCAAAGTTGGCAAATTAAAAGGATAACATCTACACCATACCATCCAGTGGGTAATGGACAAGCGTAATCCACAAACAAGGTCATTATCAACAACTTGAAGAAAAGGTTACAGGATTCAAAAGGTAATTGGCCTGAGGTATTACCTGGAGTATTATGGGCTTATCGTACAATGACAAAACAAGCACGGGAGAAACACCATTTTCAATGGTTTATGGTGAAGAGGCCTTAATTCCAGTTGAAATAGGAGAACCAAGCACACGGTACGTTCAAGCAACGGAGAAATCAAATGATGAAGAGATGCGGGTGAACCTTGATTTGCTCGAAGGAAGAAGAGAAGCTGCATTAATAAGGATGGCAACACAAAAGCAAGTAATTGAACGGTATTATAACAGGAAAGCACGCCTCAGATTCTTTAAAATTGGGGACTTCGTGCTTAAAAAGGTGTTCCAATCTACAAAAGCTGCTAATTCAGGAAAGCTAAGTCCAACATGGGAAGGACCCTACAGAGTTCGTGACATTGCGGGAAAAGGAGCATACGAGTTGGAGACAATGGATGGCAAGGTTCTACCCTCACATTGGAATATTTTTCACCTAAAGAGATATTATTTCTGAGAAAGTACCTACAATCAGGTATCGCTATATTAGAATTTTTCTTTGAATTGTTAAAATTTTACTAACGATTTTAGATGCTAGGCAAAAACCCTAACTCGTGCCAAATGATGAGTCACGGCCTGCATGACAAAATGGAATATTCTAAAATTCCCAGCCCAGGGTTACAAATTAATCTGATGGAAATATACACGGGTTAGGCAGTCTTCATCTCTAATCGCACCTTCGAGTCCCGTATATTTTTCTGTTTCAGGAAAAGGACCAAAATTGAGAGAAACAAACAAGTGCTCGAGGCTTCATACTTCACCGCTCAAACACTTGGGGGAATACATATACACAGATACATGCAAAAAAAAAGATACGAAAATCGAATAAGATTGAGCAAGATTTAAGAGAAAAATCAAGCTACCAAGTGACAAGTGTTGAGCAAAAGTTATGGAGTTTTCAGCATTCATCATAGTGTTCTTTCCCATTAGAACAAAGGGAGATTTATATCATCATAGTGTTTTTTCCCATGAGAACAACAGAATCACCTCTCAAACTCATGAGAACAACGGAGTCACCTCTCAAACCCTTCTTAATACATGAAGATAGGGTCATGACTATGTACTGAAACGGGTTATGAGGAAAAACCTTGTTTATTTTATATTTATTTTGTAAAAATCTGTTACAAGAAAAATAGTTACGAGAAAGTTATAAATGTATTTTAATACATGTAATATTCAAAATTTTGTCCAAGTTCATGAATAAAAACTTGTCAAAGTTGTTTCAAACAAAACATGTGTATTCCTATTTCTTTCATCGTATTGTAACACCATTATGAAGTTGAGACGTCTTCTTCATTAAGTGTCGATATATATAAAAGGGCCCTCTTTTATAAACCTCATGTTAATAAGTCATGAGAAGAATCATGAAGCATTTTCAAAGGATAAAAATGCTAAACTATTCTATAAGTCCTAAATAGATAAGGAAAAGGCAAGAATAGAGCACATTGAAGTACTAACAAACTTCTTGATATAATTAAAAAGACTAAGTAGAAACTTAGTCAACAAAAAGTTTATACAAGTGCCCCATTATGATAACTGGAGACTTTCACCAAAAAATCCTTTAAAAAATAACTAAGGGATAAAACCATCATCCAACAAAGAAAGTAAAAACAAATTCTGGAAATTTAACTGGTCACTGAAGGGGTTGGCACATCAGAAGTTGTAATATTAATTTCACCTTCAGAAACAGCCACAAGCACGGTGGCAACTTCTGAAGAAGCAACAACAGGAGCGATTTCAGTTGGGCTTGAAATGTTAGGTTCAACGAGGGGAGCAAGAGTCACGGAAGTTTCAGCTTCCATAGACTGAGTCGTAGAAATTTCACCCTCGGGAGCTGGAATTGCAACATCTTCAACTTCAACTGCCACAACAACGGCTTCATCATTTACAGGTTCCTTAGCCACGGGAGCTTCAATTGCCGGAGAAGGAAAGTTAAGTGGTTGTTGGGTTCTTTCAATGGTTTCTAAAACTTTGGCTAACTCTGAGTTTAAGTCAAAGTTTTCTTGACTAGCCTCCATTAAAGCATCACGACGAGAGTTTAAGAAAGCCCAACTCACCTCTAAATCAAACTTCTCCTCAAGAAGTTCATACTCCCTTTCCCACATAGCAAGATCATTCTTTAACACTTGATGTTCAGCTAAATGAGAATCAAGGGAAGCTTCAAGGGAGGCATGAGAACTCTCTAAGGCACGTACTTTGTCAAAGGAGATCCTTAAATCAGCTTGAACTTGAGTCAAGTTCTGCACTAATTCTCCTGCATATTCTTCTTTCTTGTCCAAGAGTGCCTTAAGTTCTCTGATTTCTTCACTTGACTTTGATAACTGTTCTGAAAAGCAACATTCAAGGCGCTCCTTGTCTTTTTCAAATTGACTTGAAGAAGCTTTGACAACTGCTAACTCAGAAGCCAGACTTCGCTTTTGCTGCTCCAGGAGATTTCTACACTCTAGCAATTCTTCTATAGTTCCCTGAGCATTCTCAAACTGTTCTTTCCAATTAGCTGCTTCTAGTTGGGCTCCCTTGGCTATTTCCTCAGCCTCGTGGATAGACTTTTCAGACTCACGGGCTTTCTTTTCCAGAAGGGAAATTCTTCCCATCAATTCTGTACCAATGAGGTTAGCCTACAGTGACAACTCATAGAAATAAGAATTTGGAGATAAAAAAAACTTGTTAGTAAGTAAAGGAAGAATACCTTCAAAGTAGAATGAATTATGTCATTCATTAGAGTTAAGCAACTGTGACTGCTCATCTTCTTCTTCTCAATATCTCCAATCAAAGGCCCAAGCCAGGCATCCGCTCCACCAGACTTCCTTAAAAGACTGTTATTAGCAGGAACTTCAAGTGTAACGCTCCTCATAGCCAAGCTTCTGCTACTGGAACCCTTCTATGTATGTTGAACAGAGGAAGGGGGACCTATAGAAGGAGGAGCGGTAGAAGAAGTGAAAATAACAGGAGTCACAGGACTCGAAATAGGTAAGGGAGCAGGAACAGATA
The DNA here is from genome assembly GCF_000393655.2 of Nicotiana sylvestris. NCBI lineage: Eukaryota > Viridiplantae > Streptophyta > Magnoliopsida > Solanales > Solanaceae > Nicotiana > Nicotiana sylvestris. Next base: position 121,020,623 of record NC_091058.1, on the reverse strand, counting down.
GAATGGGCAAGGAAGCACTTGAAACCAACAGAGGAATAGGAGTATGGGAACAGAGAAAGAAAGAGGAACTTCATCTAAAACTGGACCTAGTTCTCCACTTTCAAAACCACCAACGAAGAGACGTTGAATAGATTCATTGGTGTCCCTCGGAGTGGTTTCATCATCAGAAGGAATATGAACAGGTTCGGTAAGAGAGGCACAATCAGGGGTAACTTCAGCTTCATCCTTGGAAACGATGCGTCTTCTGGCTCTTGGTTTAGTTATCAAAGAGGTGTCTTCATCTTCATCATCCTCAGAATCCTCTTCTACAACTTTCCTCTTTGATAGCGTAGCTTAAATTCTCTCCAAAGAGAGTGAAGTACCAGAAGAGGCTCGAAGGGTAATAGCTACTTCAGTTGTCATTCCTCGAATAGCAAATCCTGACAAAAATAAGGATGAAAAAGTTAGAAACAAGAAAGGACTTAACATACGAAAAAGCATAAAGAGATGCATACCGTGAGTTTTCACTTTCCAACCATGTAAATTGGAAATGGATTTTCAAGTTCTCGCCTCCATAGACACGACTTTCAAGATTGAATTTACCTAACCACGGAAATTAGGAACGGGTTCCACATCTCTCATAGTTTCTACAGAAAAGCAAAAAGAGATGAAATTAGAAAAGAAATTGAAATTCTTAAAGATAGGTACGGTAAGTAAAAAAAACTTACGTGCAAAGTTCCACTTCTCAGAGAAGGGGATATTTGTTTCACCCATCAAATCAACTGTGCGTACCGCAACATAACGAGTGTACCACCCACGATCCTTGTCATCTTCAGGGCTTACCAAGACCCTTTTACTTCTTGCAGTTAAAGTGAAAACTCCATTGCGGAATAGCTTGGGGTGGTAAAGATGAATAAGGTGGGGAAAGGAAAAGTCAACATTAGCTTTGACAGATAAATACCTCAAACAAGCAACTGCTCTCCATACAAGGGGGCCAATTTATCCCAAACAAATTTTGAAAAAGCGACAGAAATCAAGTATAACTAGGTCAGTAGCAGGAATAAATCCCAAAGTAAAGGGGTAAGTATAAACAAAAGAAAATCCAATCCTAAAAGAAGATATTCTCTGGTTTGGATTAGGGATCACTATACGAAGATCACTTCTCCAGTTGCAATCTTTTCGAACAATAGAAACCAAAGGTTCAGTGATTAGAGAAGGAAAAGTGTCAGCTTTCTCTAAATTAACAACTTGTTCACAAAGAGATTTTCTATCATTCTCAAAGGATAAGTCATTGGGTACTATTTCCTCAACTAAAGGCTCTTGAAGAAGCTCAGAAAGTTCTTTACCTTTAGAAGAGGATTTCTTAGTGATAGAACCTCTAGAAATAGTGCCAGAACTAGAAGAAGGAGTGATGGAACCAGAGGAACCACCACGAACGGATCCTAGGCTACGAAGTCTGCTACCTCTATCCCTTCTATGTCTTACAGGGGCGTTGGGGAAGCTATCAAGAATTGGAATTCTCTTAGGGTTAGGATTCGGAGATGCCATTGCAGAGAAAAGATGAACTAAAGGAGAAAGGAACAAAAGTAAAAGTATCTGTTAAGGGTTTATGAAGAAGAAGACAAAGGAAAAAAGGTTAAATATGTATATAATAGCAGCCGTCAAACAAAGAAGCGTAATGATGGAAAGCCTATAATAAAGGCAACTATCACTTCGTAAATAGAGGGGATGAAGAAGCCTTGGAAAAAGGCTGCAGAATTACAAAGCCAATCAGAAGGTGACACGTGTGCAGAGCATTAAATAGAAAAAGACAACTGAAGCGTTAGTATTGTCATAGCATTGATTATGGCAAAAATTCCTTTTTTGTGAAGATCCACTTCCCAAATATTTAATTGATAAATAAATGAAAAGTGGGGGGACTATCTGTATTGGGAAAAACTGAGTCTGTATATTGAAGATGACGTGTCATGACATGTGGACTGGTCAAAACACAATAAATAGCCAAGAGGCACGGGCGACAACAGATATGGGGAGAAGAAAGCAACATAGGTGTGGACCGTTGCTCAAATGGCACGAGTCTCGTACATATTCGAGTCATTTAAAGACCGAAGATCGGAAGAAGTTGAAGATACGAATGACGTAAAAGAGTCTAAATACAGCATTAAATATCAAATACGTTAGAAAATTTGAATTAAATAGAAATGATTGTGTAACGTTTCTTTTAATGTCATTTATTGCTCATAATTGTCTCATTAAGACAAAGGCATTACACATTCTCCTAGAATCAACTATAAAAGGAGAAGGACTCAACATCTGTAAAAAAAATATATATTATTGAGATTACACTGAAATACAAAACTACTTATTACTTTATTATTCTCAGAAGTCTTCTATTATTTTCGTCTCCAGATTATCAGTAACCCGAATTTCTCTTTATTTCTAGCTTTGACCAAAGACTCAGATTTTTAGTTAAACATGAACCACGTTAAATCTTGTGTTCTTTCTTTTACGTTTCCGCTAACATTTCCAATATTTAAAACTTTAAAATCAATTAAATTTGCCTTTGTAAAAATTACTATATACTACGATGAACTTTAAATTCAATTGGAGTTGTGGAATTTATGTAAGTTAGATAGGGAGAGACTAAATCCTATTCGTATTCAAATTCACTATGTAAGACGGTAAGATTTCACTCTCAGCAGGCATATTCTATATAGGACTTTACCTTATAAAGGACTTTGCATTTGAGTTTTCCTCTTTCTCCTTTTGGTAGTATTATAATATAATTCTTTAACCAAAAATAGAATTCTAATCAACACTGTCTTTCTAATGCCGGATGTTATTATATATATATATATATATATATATATATATATATATATATATATATATACACGCATAATTATAATTTTCCATGCCGTATTCTTTCCTCTACTTTCTTGTTTAGAGGAGTAGTGTGTTATCATGTATTAAGTGCCAAAAAATAACTTTCAATTTTAATGGTAGAATTCCAACAGATAATATTGAATCGTTGTTGACTTTTTCTTGTTGTAATTGGCAAGTGAGATCTCAATTTCTCTTGATGCTCTTTAAGCTGTTGCTTCTGCTGCTGCTGCTTCTTCTCCTTCTTTTTTCTTTATTTTAACTTCCTCTTTCCTTGCTTATGATGTATCATGTTGTATTTTTGGAATTTGATCTCGCACGTTATTTTAATAAGTACGTAAGTTATATCTGTATTGGTAAAAATAAATATTATACGTGAATTTATGTGAATGGCTGATAAGGCAAGACACGTGGATCATTGAGAAAGCGACAACTGGAGAAATGCATTAAAAGAAGCACGAGTTGTAATAGATACGAACAAATCACCCACGAGAGGAGAAGATATGGTCATTCAAGTTTAAATAGTTACAAGAAGAGGTACCGGCGGAATGAATCGAGACAGTAAAAAGGAAAGATTCGTGAATCAGCAATTAATGAGCGTGAATGATCGCAAACGTTATAGAATCTTCATGAACAGTTACCATTACCAATTATAACGTTTCATTAATGTCGTTAATGCTCGTAATGATTCGGTCATAAAAGGGGAAAGACGTTATACTCATAGATTCTTTATAAAAAGGAAAGAGATATCATCTGTACAGACACGTTCTGATTATTATTGGAATACAATTACGTTCTTTTGCTTACTATTGGCTATTTTTGCGATCTCGTATTCTAATTTCCTTTCTTATCCTTAAATAAATATAGACTTTCTTGATTATCAGTAACCCGAGCACTTCTGGCTTTGACCGAAATTCCTATTTTTAGTTAAACAAATAGGTTTCGTTACCGGAAACTGATAATCTTTTCACTTTCTAATTTTATTTTTCTGTTAGAAAATCATGTCAACCGCTGTTGAAAACAATCAACAAAACCTACAAAACCAGCAAGACCAGCTGAACCAACAGAATCAACAAGAGAATGCCCCCCAATTCTTTCACCTCAAAATTCTCCTTGACACTCCCGAGACAACTCACCTGATAGATCAACATCACATGTGAATAATCAACAAGGGGACGATCAAAATGTTGATGATGCATTGAAGCAACTAATTGCAGAACACGTGAACAATGCTCTTCAAGCTTTCGATAGCGGATTACCAACTGTACCACCAACTCCGCCTCCAAACAACACCACAACCATAGAGAATCCACGCTTAGGACTCGCTAGTTCGGGCAGCGGAGGAACTCCCACCGAATCTCGCGATGGTGGGTCAGGTATCCCAATTAATTCTGATTTACAAAGTTGAGTACTAACTTTGCAGAAACAGCTCAAGCAGCAGAACGATCGCATAGAGCAGATACCTGGTGTTGATACTCAATTTTTTCCTATATATTTTTAATATGCATAAATACCTTTAAAATAGCATATATATGCATATATAAGCATGCACAAGGTTTTTATAATTTTTTCATAATTTTACAGGTTTAAATTGATTTATTTTCTCTCTTTTTATTCATAAAATCCCCAATAATTATTTACAAAATTATTGTTAGGATTATTTATTTTAATTTCTATACTTATGCCAAAATATGGCTAATATGTTTTTCATGCATTTTTATAATTACATTTAGTATTTTTTAAGTTAAATTGCGTATAATTGCAATATTAACCCATTTTAATGTATAATTATATTTTATAGGCGTGAAATTGGTCCCTATATTTTTAAAATGATAATTATATATTTTAAATCATTTTGGTATAGAAAAATTATTTTCAGAAAACTATTTATTATTTATTATAAATTAAAATAAGGAAAAGTGGTTATTTAAATCATAGCCAGATTTGGCTTTCAATTCTAGCCTAATTTTAACCCAACCCCAGCCCAATTTCCTACCCAATTAACCCGACCCAGACCTTATAAACTCCTGCCCAAACCCGGAACCCATATACCTGGTCAAATCCTGACCGTTGATCTGGGAGATCAACGGTCCAAACGAGCCCTTTCCTTTTTTAATCCTAAAGACCACTAACCCTATCTCATTTCTGAGATTCCGCCGCCCTCAAACTCTCTCATCTCCTCTCTTCTCTCAACCTAACCCTAATCCCCTTCAATCGCCGCCTCCTTCTCCGATCATCTCCAGTGACCACCTTTCAACCCCAAGCCTCCAATGGTTCCTCCATCGTCTTGCTCATCATCTCTGAGGCCTTCAAGGGCCCTGGGGCATGCCGATTTGTATCTACGATTTCTAGTTTGGTTGTTCATGGCTTCTCTGGTGTGATTTTGGGCAAAATCACACCATATATGTTACGATCTTTGAAGTTTATAGCAGGTTCTTCCGTTTCTATTTGGGTTTCCTTCGAAACCCTAACTTTCATTTGTATCTCTCAGATATGTGCTCCTTTTAACAATTTAAGTCTGTTTCTTTCTATGTTTTACACTATTCTCAAACTTCTTTTGAAAAATCAACAACACTAAGCCGTTTTTACTTTCTTTAAAGTTAGGGTTTCTCAGAGTTTCTTCTACACTTGTTTAAATTGATTTCTCTTTATGTTTAAACCTCTTTCCTCACATATCTTGACTGATTCTTTGTTCTTACTGTTTTTTAACTCGCCTATGTTAAAAGCCCTAATTTTTAGATCTTCTTTGTTTTGATTCTGTGTGTTAGCATAACTACTCGACTCTTGTTAAGTTTCTGTTGGTTACCATGCTTCGAATGGATTTTATTGAGTCCTTAGTCTACTTGTATCACCTCTGTGTGATTATATTCATCTTGATTTGTTCATCTCTTGCCTCTTTCTATCAATATTGCTGATCTTGCATGTTTTCTATGTCTGTTTGTCCTTCTCTATTTATATGTTGAGGTATAGAATCATAACTCTCTTGATTGATTCTGATTTCCTTAACTGATGGTTTGATTAAAAGATTTCTTTTGAAACCCTAAAATTCTACCTCGTCTATTTAAATTGAATGATTCCGTACCTTATTTGTTGTGGTATTTTATTCTGACTGAAACCTTTTCTTAATTGGAATTTGCTGAACTTAGTCCTAATTGACTACTCTATGCTTACTGAATTTTGATCATTTCCCTATTAATCATGTATTTATCTTTCTTGCCTTATATACTGGTTATTACCATTTGAGTTAACTCCTTTAACTTAAGGAGTACTTGCCTTGATTTCTGACTGACTGATTCTGAGTTCCTTAATTACCATGCTACTATGATTCTTACCTTATTTTACTACCTGTTTTCAACTATAAAAACTCCAGTCTTTCATTAACACAGGACACGAACACTTGGGTCCAAAAACTATCTCTCACACTAAACATTTCTGCTCTCTATTGTGTTATTTGCTACTGTTAGCCGGCTGCAAGCCAAGGTTAACCATTTGTGCTCTCTCTTGTTCTTTTCATTCTACTTACTCTCCTCTTCACTGGTATGTCCTAGTTTCAATTCAAAGTTCTAACAACAACATGCTTCTCTTATTATTTCAATTTCTCTTATTTCTAGTTTGCTTCTATTTGTGGTTCTGTTGGAAAATTTGTAGTTAAGAGTACATTATCAACATGATATTGTGTCTTCCCCTTCCTTTAGATCAGTGTATTCCCCCTCTATGTGTGTTTCTGAGCATGTCTTATCTCCTACTTGTTGCGTACTTACTATCCTATATCCCATGAATTTCCAAATCCCTATCACCCCTCTATGTGGTTGTGTCTTTCAGGACTTGTTTTGTGACTATGCCAATGTCACCTATTTCTGAGCATGACTAAACCAGTCCTAGACCCTTGCTGGGTTATGTGTTTGCAGTCAAATGCTCTATGTGTCCCAAACCTCTTGACCCGCGTGTGTGATTACTGAATTTACTTGGTTCTGTGAACCAGCTATGTGTAAACCTGTCCTAAGGTGTTTTAACTTCTGTTCATATCTTCAAACAAGTCTCTGATTGTTTTACTACATTATTTTCAAAGGATAAAACCTTTTCAACTTGTGGCCATCACTTCTCACTCTACTCTTAGTCATAAGTTCTGCCCCATCTAGTATGTGTACTACCTTGGGATCCTTTTGAGAATCCTATGAACTCTGACATACTGAGGCTGGCCTTTCCACACTGCACTTGTTCAATCTTTGGCTACTAAGTCTAGGTGTAAGCACTGCCCGGGATCCTTGAGATCCTTAGGGAACTTTGATGCACCTAGACTCTGATTTGGCTATGGAATTGAGGCTTGTGAGACCATTTGAGGCTTTGAAACTTAGGCCTAATTGAAGGCTCCCTATAGAATAGCTTCTTGATTTTCTATTTTTACTTATGTAATTTATTCATTAGCCTGTAATAATTATAAACAAATATTGAGGTATTTAGTAAAAAGGGTGGGTAGATGCATACTTTTTGGGGTAATACGGGTAGAAATCCTACTCTTAGGACCTTACTTTTAAAGTCTGATTGTTTGCCTAAGTAGAAAACATGCTCATAAGACTTTACTCTTTAATCTGTTTGCTTTACCTAATAGAAATTATGTCCATAGGGCTTATACTTTTAAAGGTTGTTTACTCATCAAGTAGAAACCATGCATATAAGGTTTTACATTCAGTCATGTTTAGAAACCATGCACATAGGGTCCTAAACAATCATGTCTTAAATCAGTTCAATAATAGATGCCATGCCTATAGGAATTCAGTTATAACGAGTATTTCTGTATGTTGCTATACCTGCAAATCGATTAAAATCAGTAATTCGCCTAGATATCATGCCTATAGGAAGCCCTACTCACAATTCTGTCTGTTTATTTAACTTAGTCTAATAAATCAACTTCATTACGCCTAGTTCATTTTTAAATTGGTCTTATTAAGCATTAAGCATTTCCTGAAACAAGTTCTTTCAAAACTGCCTCAATCTCATTAGATATCATGCCTATAGGTATTGAAGGAGTCTATTTCAAAATCTATTTGTTTCTGCATAGACACCAGTATTCTGCATATAGGCAAGCCTTTAGGGCGTTTTCAAAATTGCATTTCTCTGAAACTGTCCATGTTGCTTAACGTTTCTGATCCTAACATGCTTTTAAAAAAGTCCCTAAGCAACCACTAGGGTGTAACTTCTGAGTCTAAAAAGGGGTTGTCTGTTTCTGCATATTCACTTAGATATCCTGCTTTAGGACATTGTTTAATAAAAAGACCTTAACTGTGCTTGAGTCGTGCTGCTTGCGTGTTTGTTTGAGGAGGAAACTTTGAGCCTCTTAATTGCTCTCATTATGTGTGAAAGTCCTAAATGCTTTTGATTGTCGCCTTAGAATTTTCGCCTTTTAAAACCTTAGGGGTACATCTAGAATCACCTATAGGTAGAGGTTCTAACTCCCTCCAGGACCATTAAGAAGGGATGGGTAGCAGCACGTAATAGGAATCATTGATCAAACACTCGCTTTGCATGACCAATAAGGGATGGGAAGGGTAGACATGAGATATGATGACTACGCATTAATGTCACGTGTAGCCCCTCATTGAGGAGTGTTTACCGGACATTGCGTGTGGTGACCCTATAGGATAACCAACCTAGGACCCCTCTTTACTAAATCCTTTCTTTATTGAAATCTTTGTTTTACAACTTGATCAAACCTTTATCTTACTACTTGAATTATCCCACGTGTTTTACTTGCAACTTGTTTAATTCAACTGTTTATATGGACTAATTTGTAAATAGAAGTTCGGTCGGGACCCATAGTTGTGGACCAAGAGGGGTGCCTAACACCTTCCCCTCGAGGTTACTTCGAGCCCTTACCCTAATCTCTGGTAATGCAAACCAACACAAGAGTTAATCGCTCTAGGTACCCTTAACGCACCATAATCCGTTAGGTGACGACTCTTCAAATACTCAATTCCCAAAAGGAAATGAATCATTACACCTCGTGAATGTCGAAACCCAGACTTCTTCCCGTCTCAAAAAAGGGGAGGAAAAAAGAGGGCGCGACACCTAGTGTTCTACCTATAATCAAAGGAGTGGATATGGATGAATATTCTCAACAACCCTAGAAGCCAAGTACCGCTCCTTTGCCTATTCCAAAAAAGTTTAAATGCCTTATATCCCGAAGTATGATTGGACAACTTATTTTGGCAAAATACAACTTATTTTTAAAAAAGTACTTCTTAAAAAAGTACTTTAAAAAGTACTTCTTAAGTGAATTGGTAAAATACAACTTATTTTTAAAAATACTTTTAGAAAAAGTATTTCTAAAATAATAATTTTTAAAATAAGCAGTTTTCCACGAGTTGCCAAACAGACTCTTAAAACATTATCCTCGAGGTCTGAAATTTAACTCTGAATAGGATAAAATTTAAATAATCTATATAAATTTCGATTATATTTTAAATTGTGCCTATTCGAGCACTTCTCACTAGATTATATTTGGTTCCATAGCTCCAGAAATCAGAAGAAAGATGGGAAGCTTTCCACTTCCCTCGTCGTCGTCGTCTCTACTGATTTCCAGTTCCTCTTCCATTTCGGGAAGACCATCATCCACAATTTTTTATCCTCTCATGCGCTTTAGGCAAGTCTTGTTCCTTTTTTTTTTTTTCCGTTTTTCTCCGATTCTTGCCATATTAATTTTACATTTGAGAAGTTTAACTTTCTCATTTCTATTTCAGAAAGGCGCAAGCACTCTCCATTTCCTGCGATTACTCCTGTTTCGAAGTAAAGCTCTTTTCTTTATATATTTTGTATTATTTAAATAATTCCTGCAGAGTTCTTTAACATGTTTTGCTTCCCCATATTTGGGATTTAGATGTATAGTAGGCTTCCTTTTCTTTTTTGTGGTGGCGGCAAAAAATGTTATGTTACTTAGGTAGGTGGACCTTATTCTGTAGCATATACACCATTTAAACCAACAAGTCATTCAGCAACTTTTTATTGAATTCCCAATGATATTTCTTTTTTCTTTTAATGATATATCTTTTTAAGTATCCTATACTCCTAGTGGTGTACTTTTCACGTTTATTTTAATTTTGTATAATGTCGGCCTGAGATGATTTTAAACGGAGAAACATGGTTAGTGAGGATTGATATAACCAATCCGAACTCGTTTTGGATTGAGGCGTAGTAGTAGTTGTTGTTTGTAGACTCCTAGAGGGTTATAAGTATTAGAAAACGGTATTCCAAATAACTCTAGTGCCATCTTAATTAACCAGGGATGAAGCCTGCTGAGCTTGAATTCATTTTTCTCTTTTTAATTGATCTATTTTGGTTGTCCAGAGATTAGTTAAGATATTGCGGTTGTATTGTGGAGGTGCTAATAATAGGTGTTCGACCCTTTTCCTTTTTATGGATTTTTGGAGATAAGGGATGTGTCTTATCGACCTCCAGGGACCAAGATCAACCTATTGAGTCAAGTCAATCTTTCAATTCCTGAGAAAAGGTACAGTCTGTGTTGCTATAATTCAAATGCAATACATACCATTACTGTCATAAATTTCCTTTGTCATCTTGTCAAATCCTGGTTTAGAGCTAACGAGGGATTATTTTGTCTATTTCTTGATTGGATGGAAGCACAAATGAGATCAGAAATCCAGCATCTCATAAGATTTTCAAATGTTTTAGCTGTTCAGTAAGATCTGTAAAAACATATGAAGCTGCCTATGGAACAATGTCGCTGCTAATCAACTAGTATCTCAAATACTGATATTCATTTTAAAGAGGCTCTGTGTGGAAGAGAGGATCTGACATGGTTTTTTTTGTAGTTTTGGCTTGATATTTGGACGCAGTGGCAGTGGAAAAACTACTTTATTGCAGGTCTTCCTTTTGATTTTGTCTTTTCTATTCAAATTCATTTTATCCTTTCTCTTGTCCAACCAACGAAAGGTACTTTATTCAGGCTGCTTTTTATCTTTAACCTTCTCAATGCAGCTGCTTGCAGGGTTAAGCAAACCAACGTCAGGTTCCATATGTGTGCAGCGATATAGTGATGATGGTGAAAAGATTAAGTCTCCTGAACCCTTACAACCCGAAAGAGTTGGCATTGTTTTCCAGTTTCCTGAGAGGTACTCATTTCTTGGTTGGTGGTGTTTCATGCTCTGTCAGGATGTTCTTTGTGATACAATGGGATTTTCATGAATAGGTTCATATTGAACATAATGCATTTTCATTTGCTGTTTTTATTGAGAAAACAACAAACCCCTCCAGTTAGCAATGCAATTATTTAAACTCTATTTCGTTACTCTTCAATTCTGGTATTATGTACATAAGTATATAGATTTATCTATTAGCATGCATATTGGTAAAGTGAGTATTGCATGGTTAGGTAGCTACGTAAAGTTTAAGAAGTTCTTTTTGTTTCCAATAGCAGTTTATTCAACTTGATTTTGTTTGTGTCACTGTCTTACAGATACTTTGTTGCTGACACAGTTCTTGATGAAGTTACATTTGGGTGGCCAAGACAAAAGGGTGGCCTTCAATTAAGAGAGCTTCTTGCATCGAGACTTCAAAAGGCCATTACCTCGGTACATATTCCTTTAGTGCGATTTAAACTGTCTTTTAAATTTGTCTTTCAAAGGAGAAAAGCTCGTTCGCGTTTCAGCAAATTATGACAGGCTTTTATGTGGTTGACAACTCCTAGGTTGGTCTAACAGGAATGTCTTTGGACAAGGATCCCCACTCATTAAGCGGTGGCTACAAACGTCGGCTTGCCCTTGCTATTCAGTTAGTAAGGATTTCTCATTATGAAAAATTGGAAGTACTTGTATTCTGTTTATGTGCATTTATGTGAACATGCATATGCCCATTTGTGTGACAAAATATTGTTGATATCTTGGGTGATCATCTGTCTATTAATATAATATTTCTCTTTACACAGGTTCAAACACCAAATTTATTAATATTGGATGAGCCTCTTGCTGGTCTCGGTATGAAGAAGCTCACTGCTGTGATCTATTTCATTTTGTTCTTTGGGCTAGTATTTTTCTTCCCATTTGTATATTTTTCCCTGAGCGGATGTTATCCATTAGTTGGTGATTCTCCTACGTATGTATGCTTGGGTCACGAAAGTGCTGGTTTAATGGAACATGAATAGTTGAGATTTCTAGGTTAAATTTGAAAGGAAATAGTAGGAATTGAGATGCCTGCACAAGGATTTTACATTTGATATTTTTGAAGATCAGTCTTTCGTCCCACCATGATTGTTAAAGTCTGGATCTTCGTATTCTGTAATCTCAGTAATCCAAACTCACTAAAGTTCTAACTTGTTATAAATTGTCTAAAGCACCAAGATTTTGAATTCTTACTAGTAAATAGTAATTAGCTATAGTAATCTAAAGAAAAGAATCATGTGTATGTTACTTACTTTTACTTTTTGAAGAACGTAGAAATTATTTTAAATCTTTCTGTCATAGAACATTAAGGTTCTATTTTAGGCTGCATTCTCTAATTCTCCAAAAACTAATGGCAACCAGGTGGTATCTCTACATCTGTTTTAGAGGAGCTCTTCTTTGGCTTCACTGAAAAGCATTTTTTCTCTTAAGTATAAGCTTAGAATTCCTTGTTGGGTTATGTGTTCTTATTCTCCAAATGGTAACATCGATGTAAAGAAAGATTGTTGTTTTAAAACACTCTTGCCACTATCTTCATACCAGCTCTCATATTTGCTTTTGCTAATATGATTACAAGAGGTAATCTGGAAATTTATTGTATTAATTATTTGGTATGGGTGGTGCAAGCGGAGTTCAAGAGCTTGCCAGATTGGATCGTACCTCAGTTCGGGTTGCATGTTGGATAAAATGGTATGAAGCTTGCTTGTGGTGCAGATCAGGAGGAATGTTTTATGGAGTGATGCTATTTCCATAGAGATCGGAAAACTTAATTGTACTGATCTCTTTTGTTTGATGTGATTTGCTAGCATCGTCATGTTCTTTTACTTGCTTTTAACTATAAATAACTTCTGTTTGGATTACTGTAGACCTTGGATGTTATTAAATGGATACCTTATTTTCGTATTTTGGACGCAACTTTAAATTGTACTCCTATTTGAATAGCTAACCCCAGTGTCTGAAAAAGTGTATATTTTATGAGGGAAATCAGATTGGAAGGCTCGTGCAGATGTGGCGAAATTGTTAAAGAATCTAAAGAAGGAGCTAACTTTACTTGTTGTCAGCCATGACCTCAAGTAAGTTCGTGATTTGGTCCATTTGATGTTTTTGTTTACATACGTTATTTTATTGGAAATGTATCACCATGCTAGATGTCTAGCATTGTTCACTCGAGGTTGGCAGTGATATCAAGAAATTAGTTGACATTTTCTGGTGAAGCCGTGGATGAAGTCATTTATCCATACATATTGACTCTGGAACTTCCTGTCCCTTTTTGCTTCTTGATAACCGAGAGATCCGTTGTTTCGCTTCGAAATCTTTCTTCTACTCCTATTGACTGTCATATGAAGTTTTGATTTATTTTGTCAGCTCTTTAGTTCTTGCTTAGCTCTTTTTTATTCATAGCTGACTGTCTTTTATGTATTCTCTTTTGTATTTCTTGCATCTTCTGGATGCCACATATAAAATTCCACTCACTTGATCAAAAATCTTTCTTCTACACTTCTCCACTTAAAATATCAGACTTGTTTGCCAATCAACATTCGAGCTCGTGATTTGCACCTACCACACATCCCGCATCTACTACCTTTGCCGCTCCGGTTGCCACATATGGTTGTGCTATAATGATAATATCAAGTGTCATATAAAGAAATTTTCACTTAACTTTTAGTCTCTTCATTTCAAATTGCGTATCTTGTTTCCTTGAAGGATACAAAAAACTAGGGGTGGCCACTATTTTTCATAGGTGAGGTAGAATTGCATTCAACTCTCAACTTGAGCATATTCGCACAAGGGTATTTAATTGGAAGACAATAAATCATCATTTTGTTTCTGGTACTCCTTTTGTTTCCCTAGCAATTCATCGTGGTTTTTGATTAATTTTTAACTACACATAGCTGGCGGTGAAATTCTGTATGTTCCTATTTTATTTGAAACTTTAGTTCCTTCTCTAATAGCCGCATTGATGGTGATCTACAGGGAGTTGGCATCTTTGGTCGATCAATCTTGGAGGATGGAAATGGGAGGAATACTTAGAAGAGAGCCACTACCCGTTTAATACTCGGGATTTATTATGTTCCCAGCCATTAGTTCTGATGCAATGGATTAGGCATTAGCACAACTATTAGGCCTCTTTATTGTCGTGTTCTTTCAGTCAAGGCTGATCCTAGTTAGACTGAGAAAACAATAAGAATTGAGTAGTAGTAAATGAAGCTCAAAAGACAAAAAAAGGCATGGCGAGTTACCATTGTAACAAGAGTGAAACTCTCATCTTTCACTTTAATTAGAGGTGTCAAATAAGCAGGTTGGGTTAACGTCCCAAGCCGCCCATAGTTTGCTTGGGTCAAGATGGGTTGGTTTAGAAAGGGCTGAGAAGCGTGTCATAACCCAATCTGCCCAAGTAGACCAAATATATTTGTCATAGCTCACTATACAACCAAAATCCTGCTTTCTCAAACCATGCAGATCTTAAATAATGTATGTGTATTTCGGATGAACCGAAGAAGACTTCGAAGCATTCAAATCATATGCTCATATGCAACTTTCTGTGTTTCTATGTTATTAAGTGAGGTTGCTCTACTGGCAAGAGCGCTTAGTTTCAACCATGAGGTTGGGAGCAGGGGTGTCAATATTTCGGTTCGGGCGATTATTTTATAAAATTTATACCATACCAATTTTTCGGTTATTTTATTATATATGATCAAAATTAGATTTTTTGAAATCGTCTCAATTATGCCGGTTTCTCTTCGTTATCGGTATGGTTCGGTAATTTTTTTTTATTTATAAAATATCCTGTAAAAGTCAATAGTAGAAGTAAATGCAATAACATATGTACTTTTATTAGACTTGGCAAAACTCTCTAGACAATTTTACAGTTTAAAAGGTGATGAATTAAGAAAACATAAAAGATGGCCATAATATAGATTCATCAGGTATTCTACTACAACATAAAAGAAACTAGTAAATATGAGAGATATTAACTAAGTTGGGGACTCAAGAATACAATCTATAGAAGATTAAATATTCAAAAAGATAAATTTGAATTATACGAAAGGAAACATATTCAGTTACTACTCATAATCGCTACAATACTTAGTGAATATGCTGGAAATAATTTAGTTTCAATAGAAGTATCATAATATGGTGGTGTTTCTTTACTTATTCTGAAATCTATATTGTCAACGAGGTCACATACTAGTTATTGTTACTCAGTTTAACCAAGTAAACTATAGTGTCTGCAGGTATTGATATCAAGGCAGCCGTCTTGCTCTGCTTTCATTTCTTTTTTGGCCAAGCCCTGAATGAGCTGGGCAGTGCCAGGAACTCAAGGAATCCCGCTGGGATGAAGTGATAATCTTGTAGTATGACGTAAAAGGGAATCAATCAGCGCCAGCAGAATGCATATTAAGCCTTGTACAATTTAGTATAACGAAGGCACTCATTTTTGCTATGATAATATGCCTTTATGGTTTCCATTTTTGTGAAAATAGCCTTTGAATGGCGATTAAACAAGCATATACCCGTGTTTATTAAACGTAACTTTTAATAAAATGCCTTATGCTAGAATTCATATATGTGTGCATACATACATATGCACACAAAAATATATATTATTACCATTTTTTGTGCTTGTTGTATATAGTATTCTTAAATGATAATATTATTTATACTAGTAAACGATAATTTAAATAAATAAAATATTAGGCGTGTATTTACAATTTAATTCCTTTGTTATTGTTGTAAAAAATTATATTTACCAATATAAAAAGAAAAATAGTTTAATTCAAGGTTCTACAGTATTATACTGTTAAATAATAGACAATCTCTTTTTCTTTTATTTTTTACAAAAAATTATACTTTTTTATTTTTCTGCAAATTTTAATATTGTCTAAGCAAAAATAAAATAATAAAAAACACTATTAAAATTTTTTTGGGCCTCAAAATCTCGAGGGCCTAAATCAAGGTTTTACTAGCATCCCTCTTGAGCCATCCATCCATTCTTAACATTCTCAATTAAATTTTATAAAGTTCCGATTAAAATAAGTCAACAATTACAAGAATACTAAAGATAACGAATGTGTCATTCAGTTAGCAAATGCGAATGAAGTTGGTTGAACAACATGTTCATACGACAATTGTCTCAATGAAATTGCTGGCTAGAATTAAAATATATTAAAAGACCCTTGAACTTTTCTCATAAAATCCATAGAATAATAAGACTCTAAAAAGGCCTAAAGTGAGAGCGCAACACATACACATGATGATTCTGATAGGTGCACGACATGATATTAACTTCTCCTCTATACAAAAATATGGTATTAAGTGAAAATGATAAAGGGGTGAGCGCATTACTCATCGAGTTTTTCTTTTTTTTTTTTTTTTTTATAACTTGGTACACTTGCCTTGAATTTTTTTTTACTTAAAAAAGGAAATACAAAAAAACTTGCTTTTTGATGTATGAATGTGCCAAAAGGAATATCTAAATTAGAGAATATGAGTTAATTAGAAAGTAAAATCGCGAGAAACATGAAAAAAAGTATACATAGAAGAAAAATAAAATTGATAAAAAGGTAAATATATTGTTTAATTTAATGAGAGAAAATATTTATCATATGACTCCCTCTGTCCACTTTATCTGATTTTTTGCCCTTTTTTGTGATCCAAAATATTTGATTTTTTCAGATTTCAAAAATAAATAAATTAATTTTTTTTCAAAATTTCCCTTGAAGTAAATAATATTGGAGTATGTGTTATATTTATTTTGCAATGCAATAGGATCCATCCATCTCATATTCGTGTTTCACTTCTCAAGTAGTCCACGTACTACTTGTTATAAAATCTGCTAATCATTTCATCTCCTACAATTCATGTTATTATTTTTTTAAAATAAAACTGGAGAGGAAATGTTGAATTTTTTTGGCTCCATTTTATAGTTCGCTCACGTTTTTAAATTGAAATTACATGACAAATTGAGATATCTTGCTGAAAATTTGAAATAATCTTTGATGCTCATAAATTTTTCAATGAATTATGCCCGTTGCTTCAGTTCTGGGAGTTGCTAATCATCACATCCTAAACCCAAAATGACATTATGTCAAATATAAAATAAAATGAAAAAAAATGTGAAGAAATAGTAAATGTCAATATAGTCAATTTCATTGCTAATGTTAAAAGATGAATTTCTTAATATATATGAAAATAAATAAAGTGGACCTTCAAACCTATCTCTACCAATTTTTAAAACAGAAATTTTGAAATCTTGTATTAACTAATATATAATTATATATTATATATTTTTGGGGCCTTAAATATTTGGGAGCTTACCCTACAACCGTCGTTGCCTCTTGGATTTAATATCTGATCATTTAAGAAAGGGAGAAGAGTTAAAAATACCCCTCTACTATTATTTATTATCTCGATATACCCTTCGTATCAGATCGAATATACCTTACCGTTAGATAAAGTTTCAAAGTTGCCCTTGTTTTAACAGACTGGACAGGTGTAGACTATTAATAGAAGACCCAATCATTTGAATACAAAAACTCAGGCCCATATCTTAACCATAACTTATAGCCCGTTTGGCCAAGCTGCAAAAATCAGCTTATTTTGAGAAGTGTTTTTTTTCAAAAATATTTTTCTCAAAAGTACTTTTGGAGAGAAGCAGTTTGTGTTTGGCTAATTAGTTTGTAAAGCACTTTTGAGCAGCAATTAGTATTTGCCCAAACTTTAAAAAATTGCTTTTAAGTGTATTTTTTCTCAAAAGTGTTTCTCAAAAAGGTATTTTTGGAGAGAAATTATTTTTTTCTGCTTCTCCAAAACTGCTTCTGCTTCTCCTCAAAAGCACTTTTTTCCTTCCAAAAGCGTGGCCAAACACCTCAATTTTTGGCCAAAAAAAAAACTTGGCCAAACAGGCTATTAATCAGATCCGCTTCCCCTCCCTTTCCTCCCATTAAAACCATTAAACCCATAATCCCTTGCCCTTTGGTTTTCGTTAATTCTCTTTCTCAGTAAATACACAAACATTCGACTGATATGACATAATGAAATAAAAATGAAAATCAGATTTTGTTACTGATCTACCAAACTGATCATGAAACAAAGAGAAAATTTAAAAGGTTTCCACTATAGCAATACCAAAAAATAACAGAACCTTTAGTTCCTCTTAAAGCCTGCTAACGACGGAGTTTGCTTCAAAAATTTGAAGAAGAGTTTCTTATAATAATTTTCAATTCTAATAGAAATTGTTTCAATAAAAAGATTTTAAGATAGTTTGTCGACTTATGCAAAAGGAAAAACTTTTCTTTCTTGGTAGTTAGCTGAAAAACAATTTTGCAAATATTTTAATAATTAAAGAAGATCAAAATTTTGAAGCAGATACCGTTAAATGAGCCAAAATATTGTGAAAAATAATAATTAGCAAGAGTAGAAATATAAAAATATAGTGTTTAGATCCAGAAATACACGAGAGAAGGAAATGAAAAAGATTAGCTGACCTCGGGACCAAACCGAAAAAAAGTTTTTTCACTATCATTTTCCATGTATTTTGTATGAATACGTAAAAGTGATTTTTTCTTTCCTATACCATATATGAAATCTTATTATCAAAAATGTGCATAGTTTCTAATTTATCCGTCCTGTCCACATTTTTTCTACAGTTATTATACCAATCATTAAATACTAATTAATAGTAGCTGAATATTCCTAATTTGTCGAGCAAGGTGACTTTCATCATTGTGTTGGCAAACTTTCTGCCAGTAGCCCCGTCCAGTTGTTGTGCACTAATTCCTGCTGGCCCAGATTGGCTCCCATGATTGTGCTGACAGATTGTGGTCTTACCCAGCTGTGCAGCACTTGTTTTTGTTGGCAGAGAGTGGCTGCCATGATTGTCCTGGCGGGCCGTGGGACCGTGTCTTCCATGTGCAAAGATTCTCTGGCCTTTGGCAGCCAGATTTGACTCGGTTTGTGGCCCCTTAGGCGGGAAAATCAGTCATGAATTTGTCAGGTCGGCACATATCAACATTTTGTTTAAACGGACTCGGACCCGTGTTCTGACGGTCCCAGAGGGTCCGTAGTAAAATATGGGACTTGGGCGTATTCCCGGAATCGAATTCCGAGGTGTAAATCCAGGTTTACCCGCATCTCTTCTTCGTTTGATTCTTCAGTAACAAAAATTCTCGTTTTAATGAAATCCACTTCCCAAATATTCAATTGATGAATAAATGGCAAGTGGGAGGGACTAACTGTATTGGAAAAAATTGAGTTTACATATTAAAGTGGAATAGAGATGACGTGTCAAGACACATAGACTAGTCAAAGAGTTACACCTGGCAAAGAGACACGAGTTGCAACAGATACGAGCAAAGTCAAAGGAAGAGGCACGGGCAGATATTCAAAGGACTCGGCGCCCATACCTATTTAAGTCATTTAGGTCCAGGAATCAAGGGAAATGAATCTGACAATATATGAGAGTACAGATACAGTATTTAGTGAGCATTAAATACTGAATACGTTAAAAAATCTGTATTAAATACAATGATTGTGTAACGTAACATTCAATGTCTTTAATTACTTATAATAGCCTTATTACGATAAGAGCAAAACGTATATCTCCCAAATAGCTATAAAAAGGAGATAACTGATCAATTGTAAGGACAAGAAAGACTATTTGAATATATCGATTTACTTGTTTTTCTTCTGATTATATTATTGCTAGCCAAATTACTTTCTTTCATATATTCTTTTGATTATCAGTAACCCGAGTTCTTCTAAATTAAAGCTTTGACTGAAATCTCATTTTTTGATTAAACAATGACATGATGGATAATGAGAATTACAAATCTTGTCTGCCGTGAGTAACCATTCTCTTGCAAAGTTGATATTGGCATTTTTATCCAGTATAAGTTTTGTGAGCACGTGATTTTTGCTTCACGAAAACTACTCCAAAAGAAATCAAAAAATAAAACAAATTTCATATGTGTACAATTTTGAGAATTTGCGTGACATTTTGGTAATTATTTTGTCCGTAAATGTTTACCCTTGTGGTGATTAATTAAAAAATACAAAAATACATGTTGCATGCACATTTAAGATTTAATTGTACATTTTGGAATTAATTAAGCCATGTTTTATTTTAAAAGAAAGAAAATCACAAAAAATATGTATTTGTTGTGTTTTGTCATTTATGTGTGCCATTGTGTAATTTTATTTTTTAATTAAATGTTTGACCTTAAGCGTTAATTATTGTTAAGGTTTAATTGACATTTTGTAGGCTAATTTTGGGTTTATAGATTATTTTTAGAATTTTATTGATTGTTAATTAAAAGTAGAAAAAAAAAAACAAAAGAGTTGAAAAAATGAAAACTCGGATGGGGCCAAAAATTCGAATAGAAATCAGGCCCAATCGATACTTAGACCCAGTCCAAACGCGCTTGTGCCCAGTCCATGACCCAGCCTCTCAGACGAAAGAAACGGCGTCGTTTCAGGAGCTTTGATCTGAGCCGTTCATCTCCCTTGATCCAACGGCTCAAAATCCGTCTCCCTTACCCATTCCCTATACCCGACCCGTTACCCGGTTCAAACCGATCCCCACTTAACCAAACGACATCGTTTCCACTCAAGCAAATGATCCAGGCCGTCAATCTCATTTGATCAAACGGCCAGAATTAAAACCCCCACCCACTATATAAGCCTAAAATCACTACCCGCCCCCCATAGCCATTACCCCTTCCGTCCCTAGCCTCTCAGACACCAACCCAGCTCCCCCCCTCGATAGCCCTAGCCGCCACTAAATCCTCGCCTGAAAGCCGGCGGCAACGATGCCGCTGGCCATGAAACTAACACCCCTGAACCACCATGACTCCCTCTCTCCAAATCCACACTCAGCTTACCTCGAATCTTCCCCGAACGTCTCGAATCTTCATTTGAAGGTTCGAGCAAAAACCGGATCTACACCAACCGACCCCGGATTCACACCGGTCACTCCCCTGGCCTCACTCGTAACCAAACCAAGCTTGGTTTGGTTCGAATCTAGGTAGAAACCTTCGAGCCCCAAATCGGACCGTATAAACCCTAGAACTCAAAACCGTGGGGGTCTGTCCAGTTTAAAGGAGGAGTTGGGGTCTAATAGACCTTAATCGAGGTGTTCTCAGTCGAGGACACTTCGATTAAAGTCCGTTCGACCTCAAATGGTCGAGTCCGGTTCGAGCCTGGGTCGTTTTGTTTTTGAGCTTCCAAGGTAAGTTTTTTCTTTCCCTTCTGTCCTTGTTTAAATTCTATTTTGTGTTTGTCTGCATGTCTAGTTGATTGGTTTGATTTTTCTTTCAATTTTCTCCGGCTTCATAAGACCTTTTGTTTGGTTCAAATTTTCTTCTCTTTGTTTGTTGTTCATTGTTATTGTAAGTTGTGTGTCCATCCTGTTAAGAGTCGTAGAATAGTTTAGTCAATATCAAGGCTCCCTGGTAAAATCACTGAAGCTAATTTGGTAACCCGCTTGAGATATTTTGGTTATTGATTGTTAGCTATCTGTTGTAGCTCATATAGTCAACTAAATGAATGTCGTCAATTGAATTCACTGAAAGAAACTAGGGAACCACGAATTGTTCATTCCAGTGTTTGTCATTTCTGCTTCATTTCTGTTCTTATGTGATTGAGTTGAAGTTGTTGAACATATCCAGTTGCTTCTTTGAACCAAACTGGCTCGCTCATTTTAATGCCACATGAACCTCATTCCCTCATCCCTTCTGCCTGAAATCAGTTTGTATGTTTGGATAGGATTGAATTGGTCACAGCTGTATAATCTGATAGTTAGTAATCAATGATTAGTTGAATTTAGAGGGGTTTATATACTGACTATTAAGAGTTAGGGCATAACAGTAATCTTCAGGGGGTTAAGGGTAATTTTGGCATTTTGACAGAGTTTAATTGGAATTAATTTGAGAACATGTCAAGTGGTAATAGATAACATTAGTATAATTGTCAGTGGAGAACAAGACATAAGAGCATGGGAGTTTAAAATGAATACTCTAAACCCATAACTCTGGATTAGAGCAATAGGACAAGCATGGGGAACAATATAGTGGGCATCAAGAAAAGACATTTAGGCATGAGAAATTAAGGGGTATTGGAAGAATTAAAGGCTGAAGGTATCAAGGCAGCCTGGCTGACCTACTTTGCCTATAAATAGGCTCATTTAGAACAAAATAGGGGCTGGTTTTTTTTGATCCTCAGAAGCCAGAGAAAAACAAGAGTGTTAAGGCTGGTTGATCCATAAGGCTAAGCTTTACATCAAAGAGCTTGAGCTTGTCTTTTTCTTTGAGTGTTTGACAAATCAGAAAACTACTGTTTCTTGCATCTGTCTGTGTTCTTTTGGTACTGTTGGATTTCAGCTTGTACTCTCCTAGCTTTCTATTGGTTGAGCACTGTTCCATTGGGTTACTGCTTGGTTTTCTGCTTGGTTTTCTTTAAATCTGCCACGGGGTGTCTATTACTGGTTGTTGTTGGCTTCACTGGTTGTTGCTGTGTTGCTGAATCTGCTGTGTTACTGCTTACACTACTGCCGCTTCTACTGATTTTCCTCTACTTCTTTGCTTTCCAAATATCAGGTATTGATCTCAACATTGAATGATGTATAAATGCCAAGTTGATTAAAGCCTATTTGGAAGAAAGAATGAAGTGCAAGCACTACTATTATGGCATTGGTCTCTATGCCGTTTTATTTCCTAATCATTTTTGAATGTTTAAGTTCTGTTAGATAGGTAATGGTAATATAGAGATTCGAATAATTAGGATCTGTTATAATTTGTGTAATTTGTATTAAGTGAATCTGTAATATGTGATGGACTGTGATGAAATGAGGAATCGTTAAGTATAAATGTATAAATATTTTGGCCGTTGAGTATTAGTTGAGACTGATTTGAATTGATGGCCGTTGGTTAAGTTGATTTCCAGTATTATCAAAAACCCTTTCAATATGTGAATAGGAAGATTGTAAGCTATCGAAGTAAGGTGACGTTTTTTTTCAACATGACAAATTTTAGATAACGTGAATTAGTATAAAAGTTCGAGTTCTAGAATTCAGAGAGTTTAGAGTAAAGTTGTGGTTTAAAAGGCAGGAATTATTGTTAAGTAGATATAATTAGTAAGGATAATTATAGGCAGTTCGTTTTAGGCTAGTGTCACTAGACCTTGACCTTTCAATTCTCATTGTAGCCATGTTAATATTCAATTCAAGCTCATAAATCGGCCTGTTAACAAATGGAGTAATAGCAAGGGATTTGAAACTCGAATTAGTTTGCAATAAATTTGTAACTATGGTTATAGGAGCTTCTGTAGGATAAGGAAGTTGAAGTTCGGTCATTTCCTAATTCATGTTCGCTATCGTACCATTGGCTCATCGTAGTTTCGGTTTCATTCTTTTGAAGTAGATTCAAATGCGTTTTTCCTTAGGTTTAGTTTTAAGCCAGTAACTGATTAGGATTCTTTCATTTTTAGAGATGGACAAACATAGAAAAATGTAGTCACTTTATGATTGTCTTTTTAAAATAAATGAGATGAGCCTCGCTGGATAAACACATAAATGGTGGGGCCCTCGTTAAATGTATGTATTAAATGCTTAGATTCCGGGACGGGCCGTTTAGCAAATTTCACGGCCCTACCCAAAATAATGATACGCTAGTCGCTTTAGGCGCGTATTTAATAATGTTATCTTCTTATACTCGGGTGCACATTTATGTGACCCAAATCCAAATCTCAACGGAGTCGAAATGTGTCGCTAATCACGGGTGCATTGATTGTGACGTGGTTCGGGATGCATGTCCATGACGTTGCAAACTCCCTTTAAAAATAATGAATGAGACGAGTCTCGACAAACAAGAATACATAAATTGCGGGGCCCTCAACGGATGGTTATTTCGAATGCTTAGATTTCGAGACAGGCCGCATAGCGAACTTTACGACTTTTCTAAAAATAACAACGCGTTAGTCTTTAGGCGCGTATTTAATAATGATATTTTCCTAAACTCGGGTGTGCATTTATGTAACCCAAATCCAAATCTCAACGGAGTCGAGACGCGTCGATAGGCCTCGGGTACATTGATTGTGACGAGGTTCGAGATACGTTTTCACGACGTTGCAATTCTTTTGTAAAAATAACAACAATAATAATAGAAGCGGTAAAAGAATCATAATTTGCACTAAGTACATAATTGTTAAAATCAGATAAATAAGCCGGATATAACAGTTGAGCGACCGTGCTAGAACCACGGAACTCGGGAATGCCTAACACCTTCTCCCGGGTTAACAGAATTCCTTATCCGGATATCTGGTGCGCGGACTGTAATTTAGAGTCATTCTTTTCCTCGATTCGGGATTAAAACCGGTGACTTGGGACACCCTAAATCTCCCAAGTGGCGACTCTGAAATAATTAAACAAATCGTTCGATTGTCCTTTAATTGGAAAAAACTCTTGTACCCTCGCGGGGCAGAAAAAGGAGGTGTGACAAATTTAATGCTTGCTGTATGCATGGGAGGCGGAGGCTTGTACCTTAGAACGTACCAGAACGGATACTAACAGTGGACCTGCTATTTAGGACTAAAAATTTGTGCAGTTTAGTCTTGGCTGACTAACCCATCTTCTTGCTAGTTTATACTAGCTTTTTGTATTCAGTTGAACTTCATTACATGTATGTGGGGGGGGGGGGTGCACTACCTCATTCATGCTACAACTGATCATCAAGTTAATTTTTGTTTATTATTTTGTGATGGAAATACAATCTGATTAAGATAGTATCAATCTCCGTGATGGATTTCAAAAATAACAGTGTTTAACCAAAAAATGAGATTTCGGTCAAAGCATTAATTTAGAAGAACTCAAGTTACTGATAATCAAAAGAATATATGAAAGAAAGTAATTTAGCTAGCAGTAATATAATCAGAAGAAAAATAAGTAAATCAATATATTCAGATAGTCTTTTTTTTGTCCTTACAATTGATCAGTTATCTCCCTTTTATAGCTATATGGGAGATATACGTTTTGACCTTGTCATAATAAGGCTATTATGAGTAATTAAAGGCATTGAATGCTACGTTACGCAATCATTGTATTTAATACAGATTTTCTAACGTATTCAGTATTTAATGCTCACTAAATATTGTATCTATACTCTCATATATTGTCAGATTCATTTCCCTTGATTCCTAGACCTAAATGACTTAAATAGGTACGAGCGCCGAGTTCTTTGAATATCTGCTCGTTCCTCTTCCTTTGTCTTTGCTCGTATCTATTACAACTCGTGTCTCTTTGCCAGCTGTAACTCTTTGACTAGTCTACGTGTCTTGACACATCATCTTTATTCCAGTTTAATAGGTAAACTCAATTTTTCCCAATAAAACAGCAAATAGAAAAAATTTCCCATTGTCAGGGTGGTCTCAGGTGATGCTCAATTCTCGAAGTACAATTTATTTCCATACTATATATCTTATTTAGAATATAATCAGGCCACATGCTCTTCAGCTTTACTGAGGATATGACCCTCTATAGGAAGGCGTGGAGATCGAAGATTAAGGTTGCGGGTTAATGAGTAGTTGCATGTTTTCCTTCTCCATACCGGTAGTATTAGTATTACGCCCGTTTTCTCTTATTCTTAGATTTTTTATTACTGCATGTTGTTGCTTGCTTCAGTTATCTTATTTTTGTTGCCGTTATTATTTCTTCCTTTATGGCTTCTCTACTACTGTATTTTTTCTTAATTGATGGATTATGCTTTTCTTGAGCAGAGTGTCTATCGGAAATAGCCCCTCTATTTTCACAAGGTAGGAGTAAGGTTTGCGTATACACTATCCAGACCCCACTTATGGGATTTCTCTGGGTATGTTGTTGTTACTGGCAAGGATAATACAATGAGGCTGAACACCAAACTTTTAATAATTTAATATTAAAGAAATTGTTTGAGTATCGGATTAGTATACTGATGTAAAGTTTGTAATGACGAGAAAACAAGCTGCTGAAATTCGATAGCACTAGACTTTTTCTGTTTTCTTTATGATCTCACTGCATTTAAGTGAATATGTTCAAGGAAAGACAAAGTTTGATCGTCAGTGTTGCATTGACATTGCTCCTGGATTACCATGCTGCAGTTTCTCTGTGATTGAATCGATCTATTCAGAAATATAATATATGGAAGTTCCGTTGTATTATCACAATATTTAGTTTAAAGTCTGTAACAAATTAATCATACAGTTAGCATGGAAGTTTGGGTACTCCCAGTAAAATGATCAAATGTTCTTATATCTGAAGTTTCTCAATGTTGCGTATTCTAAACTTCTATAGATGGTTAAGAATCCAAATTACAACTCGAAAAGAAGAAGCGTGATGAGGGTTCCTGAAAGATAAGATACCATATTGGTTTACTGCTTCTGGATATGTTGTCCTGGCTGCAATATCAACGGCCACAATGCCAATTATCTTTCCTTCACTCAAGTGGTATTTGATCCTTTGCTCATATCTAATTGCCCCTGCCCTCGCCTTCTGCAACTCCTATTCTACTGGTGTCACAGTCTGGAGCTTGGCTTTAACTGATGGGAAGATCGGTCTCTTTATTATTGCTTCACTAGTAGGAAGCAATGACGGGGTCATAGCAGGATTGGTAGCATGTGGGGTTGTGATGTCCATCATCTCCACTTCTGCTGATTTAATGCAAGATTCAAGACAGGGTATCTTACAGAATCATCAGCTAAATCTATGTCTGTCAGTCAATTGGTGGGAACAGCAATGCACCCCTCACATTTTGGATGTATAGGAATGGTTTTGACATTGGCGCTCCTGATAGTGCATACAAAGCAATTTATGCTGTTATGTACCGAGAGATGGCCATTCTCGGAATTGAGGGGTTCGCTGAACTTCCCAAGCATTGCCCTGCATTATGCTTGTGAGTTCTTTGGGCAGCTCTAGCCCTAAACCTCTTGAGGGATGTGACTCCAGCAGAATATTCCCCTTTTATTCCTATTCCGATGGCAATGGCTGTGCCATTATACATTGGAGCTTATTTTGCAATCAACATGTTTGTTGGTACAGTGATATTATTTGTATGGGAGAGGATAAATAAGAAAGATGCAGTAGATTTTGCTGGTGCAGTAGCCCCTCTGTTTGGTATGTGGGAATAGTATTTGCACGATACCATCAGCTATCCTCTCCATTTTCCGGATCAACCCACCAATTTGCATGTACTTTGGGCCTTCTGCACACAGCTGAGCAGCAAGTGCAATCCTTTTCGTCCCTCTACAGGTCAAGAATACTTCAACAACTATGCCTCAGTCCAAAACAAGTTGGGGCCAGCAAGCTCAAGAATCCGTCAGGCTGTAAATATTCTGTCTCTCCAGCTCATCCATACCTGTAAATATAATGTTACAAGAAATGTATTACTTGGGATTGTCACTATTGTATTTAAGGACATATGTTACCTATATCGCTTACACTCATTAATCGGACTGTTTTAATCTACTGGAAAAGTATTACTGGGATGAATTTTAGGTCTAACGAAATGTGAAAGCGATCATTGAAATTCTAATTCCATGTGTTATAGCAAACGTGGTCGAACATGCTAATATTTAGAACTGTGATGATTTACTCGCTAACATTTGAAAATTGAAAAAGTGGTTAAAATAGACGTCATCTGTAATAAATCTTCACAGCATCAGTGTTTTCCCCTTGGATAACTTCACTTGTTGTAATAATATATACGTAGAATCTATCCATGGCAAGAAAATTACGGTATCTTTAAGGGAAGTGGGTTAAAATTTCCTTATACTATCAGAAATAGAACAATTTTGTCTATCTATTGGACTTTTCGTTTAATATTACTTTCGCCGTACGTTTTTATCTTTGATCCTGTTGAACCTTGTTTTAACCTTTAAATGATCAATCAACTATTAAAACTTCTAGTTACGTGCCTTTCAAGGCTCAATCACACCAATATTATCTCTCTCTACAATGATAGGAAAAAGAAAAATCACTTCCAGGAAATTAAGTGGCAATTGAGGAGAGGTGGCTTTAGAAAAAGGCCAAGGGTTGGATCTTGGATTCTTAGGCGGTCTTCTTTTTTGTCTCCATAATGGAAAGCAATATTGATTTGACCAACAAAGACAAATACGATGATATGCAATGAAGCACTTAAACCAATAATCTCAACTCCGCGTCGTATTTGGAATGTTGTGTACCTTTTCAGTACTCAAATAGATGAACAACAACTGGACTGGGACATGGATGACCAGTGTTTAGATTTCACATATTATTCGCATTATTATTACTGCTATGTTTTTGCTTAAGTTCAGCTGGAAATGTAAAGATATTATTATTGCTACTAATATTATAGAAATTCGGGCATCTAATTTTGACACGGAGAGTTCAAGAGTAGTCCCTGTCTTTGCTAGCTTTTGGACATAAATATTGGTTGAAACCTAAAAAAAAAAAATTGAAGTCTTTTTGAAAAATAATTTTTGAAAGTTACGTCACACCTCCTTTTCCCGAGAAATAAGGAGTTTTTCCAAATAAAGTGACACTTTTCAAAATGATTTTATTTTATTAATTCAGAGTCGCCACTTGGAATAATTTATGGTGTCCCAAGTCACCGGTTTATTTTAAATCCCAAATCGAGGAAATTCGACTCTGTTTTAAGTCCGCGAAACCAGAAGACCGGGTAAGGAATTCTGTTAACCCGGAAAAAAGCCGTGAGGCACTCCCGAGTTTCGGAGTTTGAGCACGGTCGCTCAATTATTAATAATTTCCCTAAATATCTGATTTATTACATATTTAAAATATATTCTGCATTTTTAACTTTCTAATGGGGAGCGGATTGGGGCGGAATGTGTCAAGACATTGGGCTTGAAACAATAGCCCAATCCGATTTTAGCTTAGCAACCCTTTTCTTTCTTCTTTTAAATTTCACTTTTAACCACCTTTAAATTCTGATGCTAATTAAATCCAAATTTTACACAACAATCAATTCAATCTAATTTACCTAACCGTTAACTAACATTGTAAATATCATGTTAAAAGATGTCTAAAGTATATATATATTTTTGGATTTTATGTTTTAGTAATGCAATTAATATGTAACTAAATGCTAAAAATGAAATTTAAAGTCTAAAAAATATAAAAGATGAAAGATAAAATATTTTAATGATTTTAAAACACTTCTAAATATGCATGAATAATGCAAATAAATGCAAGAAAAATTCCTAAAATTCTATGAAATAATTAAAAACTATTTTGAAATATTTTTAGGAGTAATTTTATATATTGGGAGAAAATAAATGCTCACAGAAGTTATGTTTGTACATGTATTTTATTTAAAATAAAATAAAATTTTGTGATTGATTTTTTTTTTTTTGACAATCTTATGTATAAATGTGGGAGTAAATAAGGGTATAGTTAATGGTAATGATATGAATGGGACTGCATCAGGAGTGGATTAAAAGCAACCATATTCTAAAAAATAAACCCAGGCATCTCCACCCTACACATGTATGTGCATGATGTGTGCACGCCAAATCACGCATTTTATTATTCCCGTGGACGAAGTAGTGTTCAATTAATGGGTTCAATTGAATTCATAACTTTTGATATGGGTCAAAAAAATTTATGTAAAAATTTATTAAAATTAAAAATATAATGGGTTCAATGCTAAAAATTTTGAAAGTTAAATTTATCAAATTTAAATACTGAATCCGCCTCTGATTGTTCCACGTAACTAAATATTAGTATAGCAGAATGTCAACTATCATAATGCGACGTAGTTATGCGCGTTAGGACTTTAATAATTGAAGTAGACAAAAGCATAGCATAAGTAAACATTATTCTTGATATTTACCTACAGAAATTACCAAAATTGCCGTCTTTCCATGGAATTTGACCGAGGAAGTGGACGAGCAAGAATTGAAAGAGCAAAGTTTGAGTCATTCACTGACTGACAGTGAAAACCTCCTGAAATGATCAGAACATTGGGACTTTCCTCTCTTTTTCTTTTTTGTCTGTTTTGTGAGGTTACCTTCTTCTTCTCATCTGAAAATATCAACACACATCTGCCTTTTCCTTTTACTAGGAAACAAACATCTTTTAAATAGTTAAACCCCTCGAGTTTGTTCATGGATCCCAAGCAGCCGCCAGCGCAGTCTAACGCTATCAATATTAGCAACAGCAACAACAATATTATGGTTGAGTACAATAAGCCTGCTCCTGATCAGATAAAAGAAGATGAAACCAAGAAGCAGCAGCAATTGGTTCCTAAAAGAAAAGATAGGCACACAAAAGTTGAAGGCAGAGGGAGGAGGATACGTATGCCTGCTCTTTGCGCTGCTAGGATTTTCCAACTCACCCGCGAATTAGGTCATAAATCTGATGGAGAGACAATCCAGTGGCTGCTGCAGCAAGCCGAGCCCTCCATATTTGCCGCTACTGGTACTGGAACCATCCCTGCCTCGGCTTTAGCTGCAGCAGCCGCTGGCCCCTCTGTTTCCCAACAGGGGACCTCTGTATCCGCTGGTTTGCATCAAAAAATGGATGAATTGGGAGCGAATATAGTCGGGTCCGCTAGTATATGTAGTAGTAGTAGTAGTAGGACCAGTTGGCCAATGATGTGTGGGAATTTTGGAAGACCCCATTTGGCCACAGCAGGAATATGGCCCGGACCTACTCCTGTTGTCACTAGTTTCGGGTTACAGACAGCATTGACTCCAGGATCAAGCACTAATTTGGGTAGTGAAAGTTCCAATTATTACCTACAAAAGATTGGCTTTCCTGGATTTGATCTGCCTGCAGCCACCAATATGAGTCCTATGAGTTTTACTTCAATTCTGGGTTCCAGTAATAACCAGCAATTGCCAGGTTTGGAGCTTGGATTATCTCAAGATAGGGGTCATATAGGGGTTTTAAACTCTCAAGCCTTGAGCCAGATATACCAGGCTAGAATTCACAATCAACAGCAGCACCAGCAAAATCAGCATCTGCATCTATCTCCCGAGGATGATTCTCAAGGATCAGGACACTAATACAACTTCCAGATAAAAGACCTGAGCTAGGTTTTCAGTGAATAGTTTTCATTTTTTTTAGGAGCTGTATAAATTATAAGTTAAAAGCCAACTTTTCATTATTCATTTCCCCTTTATATCTGAGTTTGTGTGCTTATATCTTATTTACTGAAATAGACATGGTAATCACATAAACATGGGCAATTTTCTCTTCTACTAGTATATAAGGCTTTGGATAGATTCACCTCTTTGTTTTTGTACAAGTAAGGGATTTCCGGCAGTCAATTGCTATTTCAATATATCCAGCCTAAAAACTCTGCTCTAGTTTCTTCTGGTTTGGGGTTGAGGTGGGGGGTTAGAGATTTTCATTCTTTTCTTTGGTCAATTCATCACATAAATCAAGAAAACCACAACACTGCAGCTATGACAGCTGGTGGCCTGAAAAATTAGCCCTTAAGTGTATTGATAGCTCCATAAATGGATTCTAGTAAGTCAATGGAAATGGAGCTGTCAAAAATGGGGATGTAACTGTAAGAAACATTTGGGATGTGGGGCGGGAATCATGGCATCACTGGAAGAAAGAGTAAGATGCAGAATAAGTACTCTTAAATGCTGTCAAAAGAATCAAATGAGGAAGTAAACAATCCTCCATTCAGTTCAATCTTCTTTTTGATAGAAGTCTGCATTCAGTTCAATCTTCTTGATGAGCTGCAGTAACAGATTGCCAATTTCTACTGGAAAACAAAAAAGGGAACTTGGTACTGTATTGCTGCTTTTCCTCCAAGTGTTATACATCTGATTGCTGGCATTCCTTCTTTTAAGGGTGGGATGCTTTGATGGAGTTTCCATACTGACACTTCGCTTCACAACAGAAAATTTTCTTTCAGAACTGTGTTGTGCTCACCATACAACCTATAGTGCTAAAACAAAATTCTTGTCGTTTTATTGACATTTTTAGTGTTTGCTTTTCTTTAAGCAGCTTTATGGATGAGTATTGTATGGACATTTATTGAGCTTGATGTTGTTGGTCTGTATTGGAAATCTGGAAGCAATCTATCTGGTGTGTGGATATTCATTTTGCCCTTCATAGGAGTATTGTTTATGGAGTACTTGTTTTCAGAAAGTATCAATTCTTGAGATGCAGTATCATCTTTTTGAGAAAAAATATTGACTTATGGAAGTTCATTTTGATATCTTTATATCATCATTGCATTTTATGAGAACAAGAAGTTTCTGCCTGTTGTTATTCACATGTGTCCTGCCAATGTTTCGAATTGCTTCTACATGCTGCTATGGTGGATTAGGAGCAGTTCCTTGAGTAAGCGAAACAGATGCTGTTTCTAAAGGGGCCAAAACGTAAAAGAGTTGTTGGAATCGAAATGCATTTCCAGCAAACAAGTAGGGATATAACAGATTTAAGATCATCACCCATTCAGGGACTAAACCCCAGTTGCAGAGCATTTTTCTCAAGATAAAATTGAAGTACTTTGAGTCAACTTGAAGGGAGCCTTGGAACGACGGTCAAGTTGTCTTCATGTGGCCTATAGGTCATGGGTTCGGGGCGTAAAATCAGCCACGGATGCTTGCATCAAGGTAGGCTGCCTACATCACACCCCTTGGGGTGCGCTCCTTCTCCGGATCCTGCGTGAGCGCAGAATACTTTGTGCAGCGGGTGGCCCCTGAGTCGATTATTTTTTTATGTTGTTATTACAACTATGATTGAGTATAGGAAGGCTTGTTAATCAAAAGGCTATTATGTAAAGGGTTTTTTGCCTTGGTTTGGCTTGAATATGATGAGCTTATCACATGGCATTTTATATCTACTCTTCTTGTCATGAAATAGATAAATCTTCTCCATTAACAAACTTTCAACATTCTCTTTTTTAGCTACGTCTTGCAGAGGTGTGAAGCAGGTTTAATAACAATTTTCTTTTGACATGCTCAATTGAGTTTTCTCCCAGGAGGCACTGTAATTAGTGTGCTCAATTTCTCAGGCTGGTGACACATATGTGTTTCTAACATAAGAAAATGAATTTCCTTTTTGTAAAGTCATGATATGTTACTATATCTAATGCCTTTAGTCTACAATGTGATTATTTCTTTGATAAATGTCTCACAATGTGCATATTGACAGGCATATTTTGGCTATATTTTCCTTGGAGGGGTGAGAAATCATAAATGCTAACTGGTGGAGTCCGGAACCCAATTGTGGTTCTTTTGGACTCAAAATACATAAATAGGTGGGGAAAAAAAGTTACATTTTTATATATAGCGCCACAATACCTGGCGCTATACATTAACAGTAACGACACCGTTAATGTATAGCGCCAGGTATTGTGGCGCTATACTGTAAAATCTGACACGCCCAGGTATAGCGCCACAATACCTGGCGCTATACATACATTTTATATATAGCGCCAGGTATTGTGGCGCTATACTCCTTTTTCCTGGCCCCACCAACAATTCCTGACTTCAATAATTCAAAAGCATATAGTGCCAACTTTTTGGGCGCTATATATATATATATATAAAAATTTCCCGGCTAGCCATTTCCTATACAAAGATATATATATAAATTCCGGCTAGCCATTTCCTATATAAAGAGGTTAGGATTAAAAATTTTAACTCTTGTTGAAACGTTTATTGTTGTTAAATTCTCCAACATTTTTTCATTATGTCTGAAGAGCGTAGAATAAGAGTTTCATTATATTTGGGGGGGGGGGGTGAGGTTGTGATGGAGAATAACTCTGTGGGCTACAGTTTACCTGCTCAGTGTCATGTTAAATTGCCACTTACAATAGAGTACGATAAATTGATATCGTTGTTATGCAAAAAACTGAGTGTGAGGAAACGTTCAGTGATACTTAAAGTAACTGGAAGATATCCGTATTCCGTCACTCCACAAGGGGTTGCTTTTTACTTGGAGTTTAAGATCGACGATGATGAAACTTTGAGTGATTTTCTGAGGACTCCGGACGAATGCCGGAAATTTCTTGTAATCACAATGTTGGAGATGTACGTGAAGGTTGAAGTCGTTCCAAAAAACAAGGTTGTGCGAAGTAGAGATAACCCCCAGTCATCGGGTGGTTATTCTGGAGCAGTTTTTGCCAGACAGGTTCCGGATGAAAGAGTTTTCCTTGATTTAAACCTATCACCGCCGGCGAATGAGCAGCGAGAAAATAATTTATACTCTGCTTTCCATAATTCACAAGACGAGTGGTAAACTTCAATTTTCATTTGTGTTAATTATGTATATTTTTGGCGTATTGAATTTGTATTAACACTCATATATTTAATAGGGGGTACCGGCCGGATATGAATTTTACAAGTGGCCCATCCGGTAGTCATCACCTAATTGAAAACGTCCATCATGGAATTTCATCACATTACGTCTTGTAAGTGAAGTGATATAGCCATATGGAAAGCATTTATAATTCAGTAGCTTATATTTTTGTTGGTTGTGCAGTGAAAACGAGCAAGTTGAACCACCCGTACTCACTCAATTGACCGTAAACGACGTATTACATCGGGATCTAGCAGATGCACAGAGTGAGGAACAGAACAGTGATTACGATAACAATGCCGATGAATCCGGAGGCGAGACACCTTTTTTTCGTGACGATGGTGATGAGTAGGATGAGGAGGAAGGACCTGATTTGTAGAGAGACCCCCT